>NC_056727.1:1211002576-1211180076 GCF_019279795.1 Protopterus annectens
AGGCTAGACTTGCTAAACCCACTTAAGATATAACATTTTAGTCACCATAATATGTTCACCTCCTTAGTCCCCTATTTTGCAGGGCTGGTCTAATTGTCAAAAATTCATTCAATCCCAACTCCCTATGTGCCATAAGTCTCACACTCCAAAGTCTCTGCACAATTGATCAAATCATCTCCTTGCAGGTGGTCATAAGCTATATCTATAACCTGAAACCAAAAGGTATGAGAATCGCCTATATTCAAAGTATGTTTGGCTAAGGCTCCACATTCTAATTTCCTCTTTGCACAATAACTATGGTCATGTATCCTCTGACGTAACTTCCTATTGGTCTTGCCCACATAAAAACATGGGCAGGCCACAAAGCAGGCTAAATAGATCACATTTTTACTATTACAATGAGCCTCCACTTTGAACTTAAACATTCTACCTGTATCTGGGTGCCGAAACACCCCTCCATACTCTGTAAAGCAACAGAAATTACAGCTGCTGCAAGTAGTAATCCCCATGGGAACAGTGTCCTTGATCTGACGTGATGTTCTATCAGGGTAACACAACATACGTTTGAGTGATGGCTTATTCTTATATCTAAACTTAGGGTGAGCTCCAGCCAGCCTTATAACTTTCTCATACGGCTGCAAAATCCCTCAGTTCTTATGATAAATCTCTCTGAGGTGTATATCACTACTATATCTAATGGTGACCATACTACCTCCATTAGTTTTCTCCACCTCTTTCAAAGTGGTATCATGCTTGGAAAAATATGGTCTTGTTCTTGTGTACCTCAAAGCTCTGCCGTCATTCACCCCTTATCAATCTCATTCTCAACACACCCACTTCTTTTCAAATTAACCTCTAACTGTTTCAAATGTGCATCACAAATAGTATCAGCACAAAACTTAGACAACCTCATGGCCTGTCCCTTAACTATGTCATTAAAAATGTGCAGTGGGTACATGCTACAGTGATGAAGTAATAATACCTTACTACACTTCTTCATGTAAAGATAAGTGGTAAGGGATCCACATGGGTCTCTACTAACAAGGACATCCAAAAACTCAGCTCTTTCAAATGAAGACTTTGCCATAAATTTAAGAAATGAGGTACTGTCATTCAACATAGATACAAAAGCATCCAATTCACATTCTAAACCACCCCAAATGAGGAATAAATCATTCACAAATCTTCAGTAAAACCAGACCCAATACACAGCTACTAATATCTGTCAGTTTTAAGGTTGAGTTTACATTCTTTGGTATTAGCAGCTAAAGTGATATATTGTGAAGTTGACAGTAGATGGCGCTGTGGGTAGTTTTTTTGTTTTTTTTTAAGGCCAACCTTAACAGAGCAGTAGTGTTTGTTAGTTTGGCCTGCGAATGTTGACAGTGTTGTGTTGTTCTTGTGGAGTCTGCACTTGCAGTGAAGTTATGGACGTAGGATCAAACTATATATATATATATATATATATATATATATATATATATATATATATACACACACACACACACACACACACACACACACACACACACACACACACACGCATACACGTCTATATGGATTTTGGGCAATTGTCAAAAGTACCGATTGTGGAACGGACAAAAATCTGATACAGCTGATCAAAAAACAGTTTATTGCATGTACCAGCTTTTTGTCATTGCAAGATTTTGGTGCAGTGGAGATTGGTAAATTTGCCCTTTCTCCACTTATTCTGATCTCATAGTTGTGTGTATATATATATATATATATATATATAGATATATATAGATATATATGTATATTTAATATATATATATATATATATATATATATATATATATATGTGTGTGTGTGTGTATATATATATATATATATATATATATATATATATATATATATAGTCAGCAAGGGGTGTGTGAGGAAAAGGGAGACTTGGCTCCCTGTAAAAACATGTCTTAGTGTTTTTTTTTTTGATTAGTTGGTGATTGACAAGTTGTGCTCAGTCACTTGCTGTTCAGTAAGTAGACTTATCGACAGATGGTCTCTCTCTCTCTCACACACACACACACACACACACACACATATATATATATATATATATATATATATATATATATATGTGGCAAAACTGTTGAAGTGAATCAAGTCATAAGCCCTTAAAAAGTACTTCATGAAACCTTTGTTCAAAGTTCCTTTTAGACTTCAGGGAATACTGCTAAATCTGTAAAATATAACTTAACTCATTACATCTGAGTGACGCCACCAGGTGCATCTTATTCTTCAATTAACTCCTGCTGATGCCTCTACGTGTCAAATATTGCTTGTTCATATTTGCATCAATAATTCCAAAACCATGCTATGTACAAGGTTTTAAAAGATTTCATCTTAAAGCTTACATAATGGCAAACTCAACTACATTAATATTTGACCTCTGTCTAGTGCAAGTAAATAGATATAAACTGTTGTTTTTATGATATTAATTTATATAGATATAATTTTCACATTTTTCTAAATATATCAACAACCAAGAAACACAGACAGAACTCCTTAGCCTCATATGAAAGCTGTCAGTTAGAGGAAGAACATGCTGTTGACAATATGTGTGTAAGTTGAGTGGTTGCTGAGATATTGCCATTTATTTACAAAATATTACAAATACAATAGTTACTGCGTTTACTGTGACTTATAAAATTCAATTTAAGACCTATAACCTAAAGAATACTACCACTGTAAAATAGTTTGTGCTGAAGAGTTTGCCATTTGTACTTCTTTCATAACCCCTATGATTCCAGAGATATGAACATTTGTTTGAAATGTAAATATATAAATTGATTCTATCAAAAAGTTTAGGCTCCACCCATTGGAAGTTACAGTGCAAACTTCTTGAGCTCCATTGGAGTGAATGAGTTAAGACTACAGCATAAACTGAGCAAGATTACATAACACTCTGAGGTATAAAAATAGGATAAATATCTAGTTTTGGTCAAAGATGTCTGAACAAACTGAAATTCTAGTACAAAATTGTGAAATACATATTAACTTGAGAAATCATAACAGAAAATAAGAACTGTTCCCACAAGGTTTTTCAGGATTAAGATGGCAAAAGTATGTACTGCTCTACTCCAGTAAAAAAAATCAGTATTATAATTTGGAAGCATAATTCATCAAAATTCAGAAACATCGACACATAAATCATCAACCTTAAATGGCTGAAGCAAAAAGCTTCGGTCCACAATAAATAAAAAAAACACACACATGTAAAACAGTGTTTTTGCAGGAGGCAAACCCCCCCCCTACACCCCCGACACCACCTGATAATTATGTATACCAACTGTGAGCTCACACAATGGTTGGGAAACAGCATATTCTCTTATCCCAACTGTACCACAATCTCAGCATGAGAAATCTGGTAAAGCTCAACAAGCTGATTTTCAATCAACTGTCCCGGGGGCTTTTTCACTCTCCAACAAAAGTATATTTTTGATGAAAACGTATGCACCCTTTAGTTTATACGTATGTTTACTATCATTCAAAATACCCAGAGGTTGTTTTCTGAACTATATTACAGTGATTAGTGTACTTAGTATATTTCTCTATCACGACACACCACAGAAAGCAATTTCTGATAACACTTTACAGTTCATTTGTACAACGTTTCAAAATGTTTCACATGACTAGGGACTTAAATACACCACATCAGCTCAGAATTATCCTCAAGGCAGTACACAGGCCAAAAGAATAGTATTAAAAAAATCTAAAATGCCCGATGTAGTTGATTGCTATTTGTCATTACTAGAATATAAAACACTCCTTTGCAAGGACACAGTCAGTAAAGTAAATAGACTTCTTTATCAGTCTTCCATCCTAGGCAGGTATATGAGCTTTCCCAGGGTACACATCCATCATAGTAACATGAGTCTGCTTGTCTTCTAAATTTTCTGATTGGAAGTCACAACTGAAGTCATACTTTTGCAGATTTAGCTTCATTCTCTGAAGTCTAATAAGAGCCTTGAACAAATATTTCTTAAAAACAGCTTGTAAATGTTTATGATCTCTTTCACTTAAAACAGTTTTGCCACACAGCTAGGACCTCTTAATTATTGATAGGGAGATGCCTTAAATACAAGCCATCTTCTTCTGATATGTTTTTACAACTGCAAAATGGAAATACTTGAACAACTGGAAAAAAGAAACAGTAACCCAGAAATTTTATTAAGGAAGAAGCACTATTAACTTCAGTTATCTAAAAGAAGGCAGAAGAATTATGAGAATGCTAACCAATGCTAAAACTTAACAGAAGATCTTAGTGACAAAATAATGACCAAGTTCATAGATGATAGGCCTAGATTGTATCTGGTACAACATGGTGATTCTCAAAAATATAGAAAAAGTGGAAAGCACTCAATTAGAATGCCAAAGAGAGCAAAAATTCCAGAGAAAGCAATGACTTCCTATAAGTTAATAGCCTATCTGAGTATGTGGCACTATCTATGATGTCAAAACATTCTTTAGTATCCTCACTACCCTCTCAGAGAGTTAAGGATACATTTAGGGGCACTACATCAGAGACATGATGAGAATTGTCTCATTCATACTGGCAGAACAAACTGCTGTCATTAAAGTCAAAGAAAGTCAGAATTATTAATTTGTTACTTGTAGTCTGAAATTTGGAAGCCAAGCAAACCAACATAACTGTCATGATATGTTACCTGCCAAAGCTCAAATATCTTCCTAGATTATAATGTATGAAAGTATAATAAAGAAGTCTCCTGACTTTAATGGCTATCTCAAATAATAGTCATGAAAGAGACCAAATGTGCTATTGATCAAAATGTTGTTAATATATTCTTGATGAATTATTAGTGTAATGACACATGCTAAATTAGTACAATATAGAATACATATTGGTTTTCTGTAAATAAATTAAAGTGTTTTGTAACACTGAAGTACTGCATCATAGCATCTGATGAGTCAAGTGCCATGATGCATTTGGCCAGAGTCTACCAGTATTTATTTGGGATTTATTTGGGCCTTTGCTTCAATAAAAAGCTTCATACATTTTTTTGAAATTTTGTCTCAAATAAATGTAGTTTTCCCCAGTGATGTCATGTTAGGTAGGGCTCCATATACTTTAATGGATGTGTGTTGACACAGACACAGTAATTGGGTATTAAAGTCTATGGACGCATAGAACATTTTTCATAAGTTGATGTCATTGAGGTTAAAGATTTTCCTTACTTCTTAGTGGTGTCAGCATGGGAAAAACTAATTTTGAAAGGCTTTGTTTTTTTCCATTGTGGAGTAGAAAAATTACCCTTAGAATAAAGATCCTAACCGATGCTTCCTGTATCAGATACATTCATGCAAAAAGTAAGTCACGGTAATGTGACAAAACACTTTAACACAATTTAATTTTATAAAGTTAAGGGGACATCATAGAATTAGGTACTATAGATTTAAATATGTATGTATATAGCTGTAAGATGGGAAGAATGCTATGTGATCCCTTCCCTTCAGCCAGTCTCTATGTGTAGTAAATCCTTGAGTGCAGATGCATATTTTGCGATCTTCCCTCTTTACTCAGACCCATCCTATCTATCTTGCAAGTATATAAGATACTGCACATTCAGTCATATCTATTTACTCTTCTACTAACCTCTATCATTGGACATACGTAGGAATAAGGGATTTACTCCTTGTAGTTGATTGCTTCCCTGGGTCCCTGTGTCAGTACACAGACACATAATGTGAGCTCACAGACTCAGTGGTACATCTCTTGAGTCTCTAAGACATATCCTACTGAGAGCAGTATGATTTTTGATGTCAGTGTAGGAGACAGATATTAGTTTATTAGCACTGTTCCTTCCAGTCACAATGGGTACTATATCATACAAATAATACTTTTTAGCTGGTCTTCTATCCTTGCAACCTGAACTGGGTCTGGGAGAGGAACTTAAGCCACTGTGGTCATCTGCCCTGCTTAGAGTCATGCAAACCATCCAAGGTAGCATTTTCTAGTCATGTAGGGAGGACTGCCTTCCCATATTTGAATGGTATCCAAGTCTCATTCCCTACAAAGGCTATGCAAATTATGCCTTTTTCTCCCAGAACTACTGGAGAATAACAGTTCTCCAGCAAACCATGACAGATGAGTATAGGTCATATATGTGTATATCTTACCTTTAAAAAGGTGCAATTTGCAGCTGTTGCTGTTGTGAGGATTAAGAAGAACAAGATCAAACAGTGGAATGTATGAAAGTGTTTGCATTACTGTATATTTAGGACACCACTGATTAGACTTCAGAGGTAACTAGGTGCTTCCAGTTCCTGTGCCTCTTCCATGTGAAGACAGATAAATTAAAACGAGCAATTCATCAGCAATGTGCTTATTGGGGGAATGCATGAAATGTTATCCCCAGGGTCTAAAGGGCAAGGGTCTCTGGAAATCAGCAAATCAGAGATTTATGGCTACTTTATCTATCACTTCTCCCTGCTGAGGTTTCAAAACGGTTTGTGTTACACCAAGATCAATGTCAGCTGCGAAGGATTAAAATTACTGTTCCCATGGGACAGATAACTGATGAGAAAAAATAGCCCGGCAGACCATGCGAATCCCCCTCTACTAATCCAAAAAAGTGCCTTCTTGCTTGTTCTACATGAATTTGATTTAAACTCATTACAACCTTTGAAGTATCTTTGCAAAATAGACATAAAAGTAAACTGGGATATTTATACATGACAAATAAGAGATAATATAGTCCCCCAACCCACAAAAGGCAACAATAAATGGCTACAAGGCAAATCCTTTAGCAGAGAATGAGAACCTTAGTTTTATGTTTTTAATTTACTTTATTCATTCCACTGAATTATAAATACTATTTACCAATGGCATTTTGCAGTTTGAAAATTCTCTGCAGTGAATCCTTTATGCTTGAAAAAATGTGTATTTTCTTCAGATTTATGTATGCTGGTGTTTTATTTCCTCTCCAGAGAATTTATTATTTTAATGAGAGTGTCTGTCTTACTTTTCTTACAGCAGCATCATTTTACCTAGCATATCTTCCATTCATCTATTGTATCATATAATATTTCCCAAGGAAGTACAAAGCATCTTTTCACTGGTTTCTGCAATGCTCCTTCCTCCTGTTTTGGAACTATGGCAACTGAACTGCTTAAAGTCCACTTAATCCACCACAACAGATTATATGATAAACCAAAACAAGATTTAATGTAAGCGCTTTCGCTGGAAAAATGTTCCAGCTTCTTCAGACTACAAACAGTAAAATACTTAGAAAAAAAACTTTTAAAACAATTCAAAAAACGAACTGCCAATAGAGTTCGTTATCCCTCCTGATGTCATACACAAGCTTTTAAGAATTAAAGCTACAGGAGGTTACTCAAACTTAAAACACACTAGGATGCTTAAGCAATCAAAGTACCATCATTAAAGAAAATAAAGATTTTTTTTAAAAATAAAAATAACTACAATACTGAATTTGTGTACTATAAATAACACCTTAAAATTATATCCTTTACATGGTCAAGATACGGCTATGTTAAGTCACTCACAGATCTAATATACTATATTTTTATTAAAAGGTGTTTGTTCTTTACTGTTAGTTTTCTGTTTTGGAACTATGGCAGAACCCCCCCCCCCCCAGACACTGACTGAAGCCTTACAGTACTGTTCCACCTCATTCTTCAACCTCCCAGCTTGAAACTCAAAGTCACTGTTATTTGATGTCTCTGGCTTAACATTTTAGGTTGTGGATTCCTTCTTTTTCATGTGGATTTGTTTTAACAGTGTATCAGTTTCAGTGGAGACAGCAGAACTAACTCTTTTTGAATAAATGGGTGCTAAGGTTACCACCTGTCCTTCTTAACACAGGACAGTCCATATTTGAGCAGCTGCTTCCTTTGCAAAAGCATGAAAAATTACACGTCCTATGCCTTTAAGACAAAAATATTTCCTAGTTTTTTTTAAATAGTTGCATAAAATGATTACTAGTATATGAAACATGTTTCCATTATATAAAATAACAGAAACAACTCAAGTTCTGCAAGACTGAGATTTTATTTTGGTAAAAAAGTGAAGCCCAATGTTTTGCATTGGATATGGATATGGTTTGCCCTGCAAAAATTCACATCTCCATAAAAGAATTGCCTCAGTTTTGGCATTTGAAAAGGTGACATCCCCTCTGGACAGTGATAGATTGATGCAAACCTCCCATTTCTGCCTGTAATTTTTCTTTTGCCTTCCTATAGTGAATGCATGCAGTGAGAAATTGGTGGCAAAATGTCTCATAACTCCACACATTTCTGCAGACTCACACCTGAAATGCTGTGCCCTCAATCTTTTCCAGGGTATGGACTCATTGATCTCATCCCCAGACTTATTCTCAGAGAAATAGTTGCTCTCTTGATATATGATCCTTCCCTTTCTTTCTGACCCTCTATTGTCCTTGTCCTAGTCCTGAACTCAGAGTGTCAGTGATTGTGGTAGGGATCCTGCCTCAGTGCCAGTGGACCAGCACCAAAACAGCACCATTGTGCAGAAAGTGACAACTAATGGTGTATAACCATGCAAACACTGCCTTGGAAACTTTGCTTTAAAATGACAGAAGAAATTGTGCTTTGGCTAAGTAAATATTCACTTTCCATTCCAACTAGGCTGGTGACCCACCTAGGATTAGTTTCTGTGCCTTGCATTCATTACATGCTGGAGTAGGGACTAGTTCCCTTGTGACCCTGACCTGCACTAAGTGGGTACTCAGAAAATGAATGAATGAATGTAACATTTGAAACAGCAAGGTCATATTGCTTCTGTGCAGGGCAGTAGTAAAGGTGCAATCATATCACGATTACTGTATACATTTCTGGAAATATATCCTCATATATTTATTGAAAGGATAAGAGAAGATATAGGTAAGGTAAAACACAGACTGTGAGGCTTGTTTGAAGACCTTTATTTGAGTAAGCACAGAAAAGAGGGAGAGGAAGACAGAATGTAAGCTACTAAAATGCTTATCTCTCAAAAACACTCAGGTTTAGTCAGGAACAGAAAATGATGTCACCTTGAGAAGTAGTGAATGTAATCTCATAGAAGAGTAGAGTAGAAAGAGAGTTTACTGTACATTTTTTAAAGAGAGAGAGTGGTCTGCAGTAGACTGCATTACAAGAAGTCAACATTCAACCAGTAGAATTCAGATTTGTTGGTTTAAAAGGATGGAGAACTACCAGAATATTAACAGTAGACATTAAGATTACTGTGGTCTGTTTTAGCACTTGGGTTATATTATTGACAAGAGAATAGTTACTTTCACATAGAGCAACATTCTGACCAGACCAGTAGTAGCCATAGACTTAAAGGTCAGTAAGGCCTTAATATTCAGTTTTAACAGTATATCAAAACTTTCTCCAATGTTGCTTTTCTTCAGAACGTTAGGCTGTCATAACAACACATTTTCTTCTTTCTCTCTCCTATCTCTCTTTGTCTCATGCTAAACCACAGCCTGTGTAGTGTATTAACTGCATACAATATCCATACATTCAAACCCCGTATCTTATTCTCTTGGTAGTCCCTGCCTTTCTCATCATCGTGAGCTAGATATTATTGCTAATTCAGTTTTTCTGTTAGCCAAAACATCT
Organism: Protopterus annectens; assembly: GCF_019279795.1. Taxonomy (NCBI): domain Eukaryota; kingdom Metazoa; phylum Chordata; order Ceratodontiformes; family Protopteridae; genus Protopterus; species Protopterus annectens. Next base: position 1,211,012,204 of record NC_056727.1, read on the forward strand.
ACCTCACAAAGATTTCTTCTTTAGACAGATTCACAATTACAATTAATAACTTCTTGATTTCCTTCTCTGGATTTAACTAATCTCCCTACACATCTCTTGTTTTGAGATTTATTGTGTCTTTGTCAGAGTAGTTTCTCTGAGTGTTATCTTCACTGCTAAATGCACACTAACTCTAATGTAAATTACCCAACTTTGATTTTTATAGCAAGTCATGACCCTTCTCTAAAGTTTCAGTCTCTCTCTTTCTCTCTCACACACACACACACACACACACACACACACACACACACACACACACACACACACACACACACACACACACACACACACACACTGTTAAGCACAGAAATTGTTTTACTTACAGTTACGGATTTTTGTTAACTTTGTTAAACTTGTGGTGAACTGAAAGGCATTTACCTCACTTCATGTCATTAGTGTTTGGTAGGACACTAAGGGGGTGGGAAGAGGAAGGAAAACGGTAACTGTAAGTAAAACTATTTCTATTCTTAACAGTATTTCTATAAAACCTTTCATGTTATAAATTACATATTTTATAGTCAAGCATTTTTAGTTGTTTTGTATTCGATAAAGGTACTAAAGTAAACAGATGCCGTTTTTCTTTTTATTTCTTCTTTTTAGGTATTAAGAAATGTAGTCATTACAATGCAAAAAGAGAAAAAAAAGACAGACAAAGCATGTGTAAATTAATACACTTTAATCTTGGATTGTTGAGGTGTGGGATTGGGTGCAAAAGTACACAATCATAGTATATGTAGAGCTGATATGTTTTCTCTTACTTTTACATAGGTGAATATCTGGATCAAGACCCTTGGCTTAATTCAATAACAAGTTTTAAGTGGAAAAAAGTAAATAAGAGAACATTGAATATAACAAAAAGTTTTCCTTTACCAGTAAAAGTTTCAGCTTGTCTTTAGAAGCCTGCAGCTGAGGACTAAATTTTTTTCTTGCATTTCCATGGTGACAAGCTGATAATAGGGCAATGAAAATCCAGAACACTAGTTTCTTCAGGGCTAAAAATTAAAGTTTTCTGAAAGCCTGCATGTTGTTTTTCACATCTGGGACGTGAAAAAAAAAGATAAAAAAAAAGAACAGACACCAATTAGTAGAAGTATAGGCGATAGCATGCGTCCTAGAACGGAAAACCTCAACTTTAGATTAATTAAGATCTGTGTTTGCAGCTGTATATTTAGGACAATTGTTCATATCAGGAGGGTTAAACTTCATTATTTGAAGATGTACATATTTTGTGTGCTTATATTAAGTTAACAGGTTCTGAGGGTGTTCTAGGGGTACAGTTGAGTTTGTTTTTTGTTTGAGGGTTTTCATTAAAACAAAAAAGTCTTGTAAAATGTGACACAGGAGCCCATGCTGAGGAGAAGAATAAACTTATATAAACCTATATAAAAGATTAATCTGCCAAACATTAGTGGTTGCATTTATCAACAAAGGATGGAAACAGATATTTTAAAAAGCTGTCATGTATAGTAGGTGGGAATGATGACTTTTTATCATAATGAAAATACTTTCCATATTGTCTTGGAATATGTATGGTCTCATTATAGACAAAAAGGAAAGAATAATTATAAGAAAAATGCAGAGTGAAAATAGCAATGCTACAGGAGACATATTTGGAAAGAAATGAGCATGTGAATTTGATACAAAAAGGATTTCAGGATGGATATTCAGCAGAGTATCATGTACAAAGAAAAAGAAAAGTACTTATATTAATTGGTAGAGGAGCTCCAATAATGATAGAAAAGGGAAAAAAATGTTGCAGTAAGGGTCTTCTGGCAAAGGATGAGAATTGTACTGGTATGTATTTATAGTCCACATAAAACTGATATTATGGAGCTTAAACATTTTTGGGGAAAATAATCAGCTTTCAGCAGGGAATATTACTTATAGGCAGGAACTGGAATTCAATTTGCAACAACGAGGATGTTTGGGTGGTGCAGAACAGAAAATATAACAAAAGAGGGTAGATTTCTGAAGAAATTTATATAAATATTTTGTATGGAAGACGTGAGCTCAGTAGTAGGAACTTCTAGATAATTTACATATTATTCCCCAAGGTACAATAAATGGGCTAGACTAGTCCGAAATTATATTTCACAAGAACATGTGCATTTAATTGAGAACATTGCCACACATCCCATAACTATTTGAGATCATGTGCCAATAATTACTGAGATAAAATGCAGGGTAATTAAATAGAAATGAGACACTGGTACTTCCCCAACTACCTGGTAAAAAAGAGAGGAAGTTAAGGAATTGGTAGTGGAAATGATTCTGTAGTTATTAGGGAAGATAGAAAGTACTCCAACTAGTGATTGGGATAAAATGAAAGTGGAATTTAAAATACAGTTGAAACAAAAGAAAAAAAGAGATATGGTTGAGAAGTGACAAGAATTATTTAGAGGGGCTGTCAAATGTTAAAGTATTACAAAATAAGGGAAATCTTATAGAGCAAGAAGAGGCAGAATTGCTGAGTGCAAAGGGAAAATAAGGGAGTACCAGGATAATATGCATGAGTTAAGAAAGATTGCCGATAAGCAACTTTTTTTGATAATAACTCCAGAGCAGAAAAACTTTTGGCACAACAACTTAGGCAACAGAAAATAGAAAGAGTTGTTGCCAAACATAGGGAGCCTATAACAAGAAAATTAAGTAGAGATCCTGTAGAGGTATCAAAGATATTTCAGAAATTTTATGAAAATTTGTATATAAACAGAGAAGTGAGGAAATCAAGAAAAAGCACACAATGAAATATTTATGAAATATTTATGGAAGACTTAAGTATGCCAAATTAGAGAGAGATGAGGCTTAATGATTAACAGTTAAGACAGAAAGAGATGAGATAAAAATGGTGATGTATTTCTACAGGAAAGTCTAAAGGAATAGATGGTATTACGGTGGAAGTTTAGAAGTTAGGAAGGAAAAAAGTGATTAAGATCTAGAAGATTTTCTTAGCAGTATTTTAAAAGGAGGGAAGCACTGACATCTTGGAAAAAAGCTGTGGTGGCTATAATACCTAAAGAAGGTAAAGACCCATCAGATCCAGTTCTGTATAAGCCCATTTCAGTTTTAAGTTATGATTATAATGAGTTTATGACTACAATGGCTAAAAGAATGTAAAGGTGTTGCCAAAAGTGATATATATGGATCAGTGTGTTTGGTGGAGGGATAGCAAAAATTTGACATTAATAGAACAATGATGATCTAGAGGGAAGCAGAGTATAAGAAAATACCACTATTGTTGGTGGGTCTTCATGCAGAGAAAGCATTTTACAGTGTAAGCTGGGATTTTTTGAGTAGGGCGATGGAAACATTTCCATTTCCTGATACAACAATAAGATTAATTAGAAGAATACATGAGGGCTCATAGGCAAGAATAAAACTGGGAGGGTCCCCTCTAATAAGTTGTTTCTGAAGAGAGGAACCAGGCAGAGGTGTCCTCTTTCCACTTTGTTATCTGTGTTATATTTGAAACTATTGGGAAAGAAAATAAGGAACTCAAAAATTCAAAGAATGTAACTGGTATGGCATTTAAGAAATGTTGGCTTTATCTACAGATGCTATTATTTTGTACCTGATAGAACCAGAAAAGGACATCTCAGTGTTGTAGTACATTCTGAGACAGTTCCAGGTTTTTCTCTGGATATAGAATGAATGAAGATAAAACAAAGGCTATAACTGTAAACTATGTACCCATATAAACGGGTTCAACAATACTCATATTTATGGTGACATGATAAAATGAAGCATACCTCTCAACTCTCATTGATTATAACTCAAATTTTAACCCTGCCCCTTTTAATCCCTCCTTAAACTGGTGACTTTAGAGAACTTTTGCAAATTATACAATAAATAATGATAATAACTAGAAGTATAGATTTTGTTTATTTCAGAAAATGTATATTAATTCACATTATCTTGCTGTATCAACATCTCAGGTTAATATCACTATTTTTAAAGTGTCCCTGATTGTCCCTGATTATTTCTGGATTTGCTGTCCCTGATTGGTTGAAAGCTGGAATATTATATTCATAAAGTAACAGAAAATATAATAATAACTAAGTCAACATGGGAATGGAAAAAGGGGATTCTGCTGACAGGGTTGACCATAATTAGAAATTCAGAGAATAGACAAGAGGGGGCTGGAATTTACTGGATGGTGCTGTCAAAGGAATCAATGTATTGGGAATAAATGATTTAAGAGAGTAAAGTAATAAGAAGACATTTGGACTGCAGGCTAGAGGTTGCCTTCCATATTAGGGATTGATATCAGAGTATCAGAGTATAGGCAAAACAAAAGGGATAGGGGAATCCTAAATGAAAGACCAGCACTGCTTGATTTTTAAGATGAATCTAGAGCAGCAGCTGTTGTTAAAAACAGGGCACATAAAATATTGCACAATAACCATATGCATAAACTAGAGGAGGTCAGAAAAGATTGTGAAGAGAGCTTAGATAAGCAATTAATGAAAAACAAAAACAAAAAAAACAAAAAACAAAACAAACAGACAATGGGAGGACATATGTATGGCTCCCAAATCTGCAATGAAATCTAGAAGATTTAGGATTTTTGCTTGGAAGTGTTTGCATAGGTACTTTTATTTCATAAGCAGAGCCCAAATAATTTTTCCTTAGGTAGACGGCAAATAGTGGAGGTGCAGTGGGTATGTTCTCAGGGTGTAATGATTTGTCAGGCTTTAAAATTCCCTACAGAGTACTCTGTCAGGAATAATGGGCAAGCAAATGAGTGTAACTTAGGTAATGATTTTTTGAGCTGGGTTACAAGATCTGAATTGCCTACAGATAGTAAGGCCTTGTTAAATTTAATTCTGGTGTCTGCCAAAAAAACAATTACTAGAAAATGGAAATCAAAGTCTAAACCAACCTTAAATCGCAAAATATACTAATCGTTCAGAAAGGCTGTGTACTCCTCAAAAGACAATAAAGACCCATCCAAAGACATGAAAAATAATTTTAATAGATTAAGCGCTTTCGTCCGCAACTAAAATGGATTTCATCAGAATCTAAAATCATTCCAGTAAAACCAATTTTATAAACCAACCATACTTAAAGTAGTGAATATTGTAACACAGATAAAGCAAAAGGAAGTGGGATCCTTAGAAAAGGGCAAGAGTAGCCCCCCTGCACTTTTTCGTAATGGATGCTAACCCTAACCCTAGCACTGCCCTTCCCTCAACCCTAACCCAACACCTTAACATCATTAAAACCTTCATGTAACAGTGCCACTATTCAGACAAATTTGAGGCTAGTGTTATGGGGTGGAGGGGTGAGTTTTAACTCATTATATCTGAGTGACACCTCCAGGTGCATCTGTAGTTAACTCCTATGGATGCCTCTAGGTGTCAAATATTGCTTGTTCATATTTGCATCAATAATTCTAAAACCGTGCTATGTTCAAGGTTTTAAAAGATTTCATCTCAAAGCGTACACAATGGCAAACTCAACTGCTTTAATATTTGACCTCTGTCTAGTGTAGGTAAATAGATATTAACTGTTGTTTTTATGATATTAATTTATATAGATATAATTTCCACATTTTTCTAAATATGTCATCAACCAAGTAACACAGACACAACTCCTTAGCCTAATATGAAAGCTCTCATGAATGAAATGCTGCTAACAGTATGTGTGCAACTTGAATGGTTGTGGAGATATTCTAAGTTGTTTACAAAATATTACAAATGTAATAGTTACTGTGTTTACTGTGACGTATAAAATTATGTTTAAGACCTAGAACCTGAAGAATACTACCACTATAAAAAACAGTTTGTGCTGAAGAGTTTCTCATTTATACTTGTTTCAGAACCTCTGTGGTTCCAGATATATGAAGATTTGTTTGAAATGTGAGGGCATAATTTGATTCTGTCAAAAGGCTTAGGCTTCACCCATTGAAAGTTACAGTGCAAACTTCCTGAGCTCCACTGGAGTGAATGAGTTAATATCGAGAGGGGACTGGTTCCGCTATCGTGTATGATTGAACTTATTTTTTGGTGTTTTACATTTAATATTAGGGTGGTTCAGTCATACACAATAGACCTATATGTATGTATATATATATATATATATATATATATATATATATATATATATATATATATATATATATATACACACACACACACACACACACAGATGCATTTTTTTCACTTTGCTTTTATCCATCCAGTTGCCTGCAAGCTATCTTGACTGCATTAGGGGATTTTCCTTTGCACCCTATGAGCCTGCTTTGCAAATGGGCAATCAACAGCAAGTTGGGTGTTGACATTGTCAGAAGCATTGTTCTTCATTTCTATTATATTTGTTTTGCACATATTTACTTGCTTTTACTTAACTAAACTTTCATATGCATTGATACTCCACTACTTGTATTAAAAACTCAATTACAGGACTTCAGTATTGTTCATTCTGTTACATTCTTCTTCAGTCTGCAACTTTTGTTGCCAGGTCCTAGACTCACTGCATTATATTTATGGTAATATTTCATTTTTGTCCATCTTGTTAAGTATTGGTGTTGTAACTTGAAACTTGTTGCTGCCAGGATGCTGTTTGTTCCTGTTCAGATAAAAAGTTTATGTGAGGTGGTTTATTTTGTAAAGACTGTGATGTCAGAGGTAATGCCAGCCTTAAAGAAAAGCAATTGAGAAGCCAGAGACAATGCCAAAATATTTTTTCTTTAATCGTGTCTATTTGCAGTGGGTCGTTCCCATGGCAGAAATAAGAAACTTTGTTTTTCTGAATATCAAAGGACAGAAAATGTCTATGAAATGTGTTGAATCTCCAGACATGCTAGCAGCACTCCTTGTTAATGTAACAAACAAGGATGAAAGAACAGTGGGATGTAATGGGTATAATGACTTATTACTAAGACACTCATGGGGTTTCAGGATTCAAGGAAAGGAGACATGGATGTATAGTGGGTATTGTCACAATGATAAGTAAAATAACCTATTTTCCTACCAACAGGAGGATGATGATATCATGGGTCATGGGGAAATGACATTTTACATAACTGTGTAGATTGAAAAGAAATATAATAGTTTATGTTGATGTTATCTTGATGGTAAAGAACCATCTGTGAGTACTAGTTATTTATCTAGAGTTAGTATTTCTATAGTAAGCTATCCAGGGAACTTAGATATCTGGAACTTATTTTTTTTTCTGTACACATTCTATCTATTTTATTGACTTTTATTTGTCCTCCCAGTGTGTATTAACCTACATGTATTTTATTCTATGTTTGCAACATTTTCTTCACTACTTAAGTGCATTTATTTGTATTAACCTACATGTATTTTATTCTATGTTTGCAACATTTTCTTCACTACTTAAGTGCATTTATTTACCTTTAAGATTTGTAGCTGGTATGTATTTCTTGTAAGTGTGTTTCTACACTGTTGTTTAACTGACAATATGGCAATTATTATTTATGTAGATAGCAAAGTGTATGGCATAAATCTTCCATGAGACTACTTAGTCCTATTATCAGTGAAAATATATATTCATTTTTGTATTTCATATCTGGCTCGATTTTTAGAAGAACCAGTGACTGAAAGTCACTGGCTTTTTCCAGAACATTGACAATATTACCATTCTAGGAAGAAAGTTGAAGGGATTAGGAGAATTCTGCTAGCCTCCTCTGGGAAATGTGTGTGTGTGTGTGTGTGTGTGTGTGTGTGTGTGTGTGTGTGTGTGTGTGTGTGTGTGTGTGTGTGTGTGTGTCTCTGTAAAAATTATACTCACTTATACACTTATGCAGTGTATGAAAGGCCGTAACCATAAACAAAGGGGCATTGCTGGAAGGTACTGGTTCACAGAGAGAGAGAGAGGGTGGTGAAAGGCTCAGCTCTGTAAGTGGGCTGTGTGCACCCCAGTCTGGATGTAGAGGTTAGAAGCCAATACCTGGGACAGCAGTGAATATTCCCTTTATGCTCTTGAAGCCAAGTTGTTGTACTTTGTGAACTATTTAACTATTGAAACAGATTTGCGTGCACTTTCTTGCTGTTACTTGGTTGGTAGTCATGGGATTCAAATCCCATAGGTGCCAGTCCAGCATCACATTAGACAGAAGTGGATACCACCACATCCCCATAAATACCTTTGCTGCATTTTTGTTTTATGTCTCCTTTGGAAGGTTCCTTTACTCACTGTCTTGATTAAGCTACTTTAATCCATACACTAGTGCACATTTCTGATCTAGAACTATGGTGTTTTGTGCTGTGGCCCTATATAACTACCTATGCACCAAATATCTTCACCAAATTTCAACCTTATTTGTGGAATTTCCAGTGTTTTGTCAATAATTCTCTGAACCTAATTAACTGTTGTACTGATTCATATTTCTACAGCACTCAGTCATTTTACGGGACTGCAGTTCTGCTGATGGTCCTTGAATTCTCTGTTTGCTGAGGAGCAACCATAACATTTATTGCTCACATGACTGACTTTTGACTCTTATTATTTAATATTTTTACATTTCCTTTTTGTATTTTATTACTCATTATAAATGTTAATTAGTTTTCTACTTTTGTTGTGGATTTTTAATCTTTGTTTTATATAAATTGCTATTCAGGGCTTGTATTTTACCATCTGCTGGTATAGTTATTAGTCTTATGACTGGTTATTAACTCTATTTCAAATTCACTTTTTCTTTTGTCAATTTTTTTTTTTTACTCTTCTCTGCTTTCATTTCCCTCATACACAGGTCATGGGTTTTGTCTGTAATACTTACTGTTTGTCTTGAAACCTTTTACTCCTCCCCCTTACCCCGCCCCTCAGCTAGCTGCTGGTGTTATTGCCACTCACAGGAGACTAGAGATTGGCAAGAGGCACAGGGTGAGTATTCTTCACTGCCAACATCAGGATCCTCATGGATGAGTGTGTAGACAAATCAAAGTTGTAGTCTGCATCCACTGAAGGGTGAAGTGTGTCATTAATACCCGTGACATAGTTCTTTGACATAAACCTGTGGATTCTTCTATAAATCTGGGATGAGTAATGAGAACCTATTCTTCTGTAACTCTGACTGTATATTCTGAACAGTATCAAGTCATTTAGGAACAAGTCTGAATTTATAGTGGTCCTGCTATGTGACAGTGACCTGATATTTTGACCGTGACCTGATATTCATTACTGAAACTCAGGTTGATAATAACAGTGGACCCATTCTTGCAGTCATTGTGCTGCCAAAGCTTTCAGTTTTGAAGCAAGATCAGGTAGGTCTGGCAGTGGACTTGCTATTTTTCCACAGCTCCTTTCTTGGGATGAAGGATGTTACAATAACAAAGTTAAAAATACCAATTATTAAAAAAAACAAAACAAAAAAAACGATCAGACAGAAACTCAGAACACAAACCAATAATTAGAAAGGAGGTTACAGCTGGGACTTTCAGCTTCTTTGAAAATGCCATACAGTGAAAGCAAACTGTCCATACCACCTTGTCTATCATTAACCAAGTAGTGAAAGGATGTTTCTGCTGGAGTTTATAGACTTCCTTGTTTCCTTCATGTTATCATCACCTGGGTGTTTGGTCTTAAGAGCCTTTAATCTTTGGGTCGATGAAAAGTCATTGACTCTTGTTAAAGAATTCCTATATATTATTCATGAATTCATATTTGTTCAGGTGATTACCTCAACAACCTATATACATGGGCACATATTGGACTTGGTTGTCATAGTAATCAGTGAGCTAGTGGTGAAGCCAGTCATATGGTCTGATTGTACCCTTATTTGCTTCAAGACAGACTTACCCAGGATGGCATGCTGACACCAGGGACCGATCCTCTGTAGTAACCTGAGACATGTCACATGATGAACTGACTGGCTTACACCTTTCTTCATAATTTGCATAAATTTGGTGCATTCAGTGCTGGTGAGGCTGTTAAGGTAACGAATAGTTATGCATTAATGAGGCTTTGGTCCTCATCACACCACAACTACTGCTTTGATGAATTTTGTTAATACTGTCAACACCCACAGAAATGCTGAAAGCCTCCATCTTCCTAGACTTAGCAAAATCTTTTGATGCTGTCTCCCACCAAAACCCTTACATAAACTCTCATCCTTAGGGCTCATCATCTCTCCACTTCAGTGGTCCTATAGCTACCTCACAAACAGATCACAGACATTTAAATAGAAAAATGATTTCACTACCTTCTTGGCAGTAAATATTGGTGTCCCACTAGGATCTATACTAGGCCCTGTATTTTGCAAAATGTTCATCAATGACCTCTACATTGCTACAAAAAATGCCAAACTAGGTCAATACACTGATGACTCAACCATAATCTTCTCTACCAAATCTGTCTGTAAACTGCAAGACCTTACACAACAATCCTTCTTATCAAGTGAAACGATGAAATAATTCATAACTATTTCTAAACCCTAAAACAAACTTTATTACTGAACTTCACCCCTTAACACATTTCTACCAAAACAGCACTATTCACTGTTATATCTGCCAACAGCACATGACAGAACAAGTAAACCACACAAAATTACTAGGTGTCATCTTAGAAGACCAGTTGAAATTTGACCACCATTTATCACACATGGTTAAAAAAAACTCATTGAAACCTTGGTACATTATACACAGTAAAAACTTACCTAACTGACAAAGCCAGAAGATGTATAGCCTCTGCTTTCTCATTGCTCTCTCTCTCCTATCTGCTGCCCAACCTTCATTAACCTTCAAGCCTCACATCTGTCCAAACTTGTGGAATGTTATAATAAAACAGACAAATTTGCAGTAAACTATAACCAACAGAACACACCTTTGCTGAACCCCCCAGAGAATTAAACTGGTTAGAACTACTACAACACCTAGCTCTTTCTCAGCTAACTATAAAGCACAGACCTCTGTATAAGGCAGAAAATTGCCCAGCCCTTAACAAATTAATACAACAGTACTCCCCCAAAAGAATTTTATGCTCTAGAGAAAAACACTAATCAATATAACTAAATCATCTAATAACTGCAGGTGATTATCTATATTCAAATAGTGTAGCTAAACTATGGAACCACGTCTCACTACCACTGAAATCCATTCAGAATGCAAACTCATTTAAAACACAACTAAAACTTCACCTATCAAATGAATGGATCTGATCCTGTATATCTTCAAGATAAATGCCACTGTTATCTTCAACTTGCCATAGTATCAAACCATTTCTCTTCACTCAAGCAGGGCTGTTGCTTCAGGCTTTCCCCTCACACTGCCATTATTCCCACGTTACTGCAGAAGATCAGGGAGGAGAGGCAATGGATATTTTTAATGGCACTGTTTTGGCCAAGGCAGCATTGGTTCTCCCTGCTTTTGAGCCTTGCCAGGGAGAACCTCCTGATGCTGCAACAGCAGATAATCACTTTCTCCAAACCTGGGGTTTGTCTTCATCAATCACAACTTGCAGGTGCTCTACTCTTGGGGCTAGAGAGATGAAACAACATAATTCAGCTGCAGTTGTTTGAAAGGAAGTAAGTTGTTTTTTGAGATATTTAATGGGAGGGCATATCTGAGCAGTGCAGAGTCTGGTTTTCCATATGGCAGCTCTTCCTGACTGCAATAAGATCTTCCAGGCCCAAAAAAAAGAGTTTGCTTTATTTTTGCTTGAGTTTTGTGAATGTGCATTTTGAAGTTTAGGTTGGATCTAGCCATAGTTCCAGGTATTTAAATGAGGTGGTATTTGCTGGGAGGCTTTGGGTTGTAGTTGAGTATGTTAAAGTTGGATGGAGAAGGTTTAAGCTTTAGTGAAAATCTTAACATTGTGAATTTTGTTTTATTTAGGATTACTAGTAGTTTCTTAGAACATAGCTAGTTGACAAGGGATAGGGGATCTTGTCAAAGTTGGAATGGTTGAGATTGCTATAAAAATTAAGGGGAGAGTGTAGTTGCTTTGGATATCTTATCAGTAGGGGACAAACACTTTGAGGCTAATTCCCTCAGTTAGAACTGTAATGTTGGCTTTGAAGTAGTCCCTGAATATAGTTGTATTGGTGAGAAATTTTTACTGATTTTGAGGAAAAGGTAACAGTTTGATGGTCAGATTTAATCAAAGAAGGAATAATGTAAAATTGCTTCCTTACTGAGCCTACCCAGGTTTGGAGCTGAGAGCGGAGTCCTACAGGTTACTAAAAATGGACCACTTCTTAATAAACACTAAAGCTGTGTAGTTACCATCTTTAAGTAGTGCTGCCTTTATTAAAACATTCCCTCCCATCCTTCTATTACAGCTTGGGGCATCTTTCCAATCTGTTGCTCCATCCACTACACACAGCAGTCTCTGACTGGCACTACTTTCTGTATCTATTCTCTTGCTGTTGGTTGCCTGTATCAGTGTGGCCTTATGATATCACATAAGCACACCACAAAGAGCTGGATAAAATGGTGCTGAAGACTGCATAAATCTGTCAGTGCCCCTAAAACTAAAATAAATAGGAAAGATAAGAACAAACCAGCCCAGTGGTCCACATGTATAAATAAATACAATAAAAGGAAAATGTTTATTAGAATATATAGCAAAACTAAAGGCCCACAAATCAAAATAAACATCAAAAAGTTATCCGAGGTACTTAAAAATGTCATCAGGAAAGCAAAGGCTTCCCATGAACTTAGGCTGGCATTGGAAGTTCAGGATAACTACAAATCCTTCTTTACTTGAGTCAGGAAGTAACAAAATATGGGCTAGGCTTGTAAAAGCTCCAGGGCCATTAGCCTAGTACACATCTACGAACTTATGAACTGTATGCCCCACAACCAATCTTCACCAATACCTGAATAGTTTTACTAGTGTCCCTCAGCTGTATGCATTGTTTTATGACACTGTTCACCCCCACCTTTTTATTATAGGTTCATAGGTTCATACTAGGCTATCTGCCCTAGGGCATTTATAAGCCTAGCCAGAATGTGTTTGGCTTTCGACACCCATTTTAAATTAATTTTGCTATGCCCTTTTTCGAGGTTAGTATACTGTGCCTCTGTCTAACAGTGACACAGAAGTGATACCCGGGGTAAACCTACGATCTCCCATCCACTCATCAAGATTCCTCTTGAAGAGAGTCAATGAGGGACTCTGCCTAACCTGGACTGGGATTTTATTCCAGAGTGAAGGGAGCCTCTGGGTTATGAATCTGTCCCTCCAGCATGTCCTATTTATTTCAGTGCTGAGGTTCAGCATGTCCATTAATTCCGGGTTGGACATGACTTTATACGTCAGGCACAGATCGCCTCATAGCAGGCGGTATGCCACTGAGTAGAGCTGGAGTTTCTTTAACCGGGCAGCATACGGCATCTGTTTGAGCCCTTTGATCCTCTTGGTGAGGTACTTTTGGGGTCTTTCCAGTTGCTGCAGGTGTCTGGTAAGGTACATCCCAAAAGGGGCATTGTACTCAATTATGGGCCTGATGAGGGATGAGTAAAGAGGCACAATGACCTCCCCTGATCTAGATGTGAATCCCTTCATGATTAGGTGGGCTATATAAAATGTTTTTCTAACCACTTTGGCCACGTGGTTGTCAAATGAGAGATTGCTATCAACTTGGGTCCCCAGGTCCCTAATTACTTCTTCTGTACTTAATGGATTACCACCTATGTGGTAATTTGTGGGCACTTTGTTTTTGCCAAAGGGGATGACTATACACTTTTTGGCATTTAGCTTGAGGCCATGGCTCTGGCACCAGTTGTCTGTTTCTATGAGGCCCTTTTGGAGGATGCTTGTGTCGGCTGTAGAGTCGATTATGGTGCCCAGTTTGCAGTCATCTGCGAACTTGGTCAGCCACAGTCCTTCCGTGTTGGCCTGTACTTCCGAGAAATATATACCGAACAAGAGAGGTCCCAGGACTGAGCCTTGTGGGACGCCACTTGTAACTAGTTTAGAGTCTGACATGGCTCCAGCAATTCTAACCATGTGTGTTCTGTCCTTGAGCCAGTTTGCAACCCATCTAGTGACATAGGGGTTTATATTTAAGCTGGTGCGCTTATCTATAATGCCTGAGTGGGGTATTATATCGAGGGCTTTTGCGAGGTCCAGATAGGCTGTGTGGACCACCTTCCCCTCGTCAATGGCCTTGGTGAATGTTTCAAAGAAATTGACCAGGTTTAAGAAGCAGGATCTGCCCTTAACAAAGCTGAACTGGGTAGGATCCATTGTCTGTAGGTCCCCAATATCATTATTTATGAGGTTCATGATGATCCTTTCCATAGCTTTGCAGACCAAGCTAGTCAGGCTTATGGGGCGATAGTTTCCAGGATCCGTTGAGGCACCACCTTTGTGGAAAGGGACCACTGTTGCTGTACGCCACTCTTTGGGTACATATCCTGTAGTAAGGCTGAGATTGAACAGTAGTTTTATGTTTGGGTTTAGCTCTTCTTGGAGTTCATGTAGGATGCAGCCCGGGACACTGTCTGGTCCCATTGATGCTGTGTTTTTTGCTTTGGAGAGGGCGGCTCTTACCTGAGCATCTGAGATGTCAGGGGGGCAGCACTCTGCTGGGAAAGATATTTGCACTTTTGGTGGGGGGGGGAGAAGTTTGCGCTGAACCTATCAGCTAGGATGTTGGCAATGTCTGTGGGTTCGATGTATTTTTTTGTCATTTTGGAGTAATTCTGAGCATATCTGGGAATTCCCACCCAGGTTCCTAACATAACTAAAGAAAGCCTTGTGATTATCCTTAGTGTCCTGTGCAATTTTTCTCTCAAAGCTGGACTCAGACGATTTTATGAGTGCCCGTAGTTTTTTGCTAATACTGATCAGAGATGCCTTCCCTTTTTGGGATTTTGCTCTGTCATGTAGTAGCTTCCTCCCTCTATTGTATAGTTTGTTTATGGCTGGGGTCCACCAGACAGGACGTCTGCCTTTGGAGGATTGGGTCTCGGCTTTATTTTGGATTGCATGATCCATGCATTCCTGAAGGTGTTCATAGAATGCGTTTATAAAGGATTCTGCGGTCTGGGCCATATTTTCCACAGGCTCGGGGGCTTTGAAGGATTCCACCTCGGTTTTGAAAAGTGTGAAATTTGCTTTAGAGAAGTTTTTCACTGTGTTTTTCTGGGCAGGGGGTGGGATCGGGATGTGAATATCCAGTGAGATTAGTTTATGGTCTGATCTTACCAGTGAGGGATACACTTCTGGTCTGGAGCATAGAGTCCCCATGTTGGTGATGATCAGGTCCAGTATGTTTTCCCCTGTTGTGGGAGTGGTAACAAGTTGTTCCATAACATTTGAGTTTATAAATTCTAGGAACCTTTGGGCTAGGGTGTTGGAGCTAGAGTAATGCTCCCAGTCTATGTTTGGGTAGTTGAAGTCACCCAATATAATGGTGTTTGGAGAGACCTTCATATTTTTTCAGTGTTCTCAGGAAGGCCGAGTGGGGTTACTGGGTTTGGGAGGGTGGACTGTAGCAGGCTATAAACTGGAAGGCAGTTTTACCCACTGTTAGTTGCACATGGATAGTCTCTGATGCTTCGTGCTGTGCCACCAACCTGGAGGTGTGGGTATCTTTGACGAATATTGATACTCCCCCTCCTTTTGTGGTTCGGTCCAAGTTTTGGGGCCGAAAAGCATGGTATGAGGTATAACCTGGTAGTGCTGGGGTGCTCTCGGGAGCCTTGGACCAGGTTTCTGTTACTGCACAGATATCGATGTTCTCCATGCTAAGAAGAGTTTTGAGTGCATGCATCTTGAGGTTTAGACTTCTGGCGTTGAGTAGCATTACTCTTAGTTTCTTATCCCTTGTGATACCTATGGAGGTGGGTTTGTCTTTTGAGCCTTGCCTAAAAAAGGCACTATGGGGGAAGCAAGAGCCTTTGCCAATATCCAAAAGCCCAGGGGTGACAGGTGCAAGCCGTCCCTAGCAAAGCATCGTGGCTTGTCGAGCATGTCATCCCAGGCTGACAGGCATTGGATCCCCTTTGAATGACACCAATACTTAAGCCAATTGTTGAAATTGATCATCTTGTCTTCATATTGTGGCGTCATTCTTGGTGAGGGTCAGATGCTACTCAGGGTCAGGGTCATACCGGCCTGGGCTACATCCTCAGAGAGCTCCTCTATTTCTCTTTTCATGTAGTCCGGGGAGGTACATCTCAGGTCATTCACACCAGCATGGACAATGACCAAGTCATATTTGTACTTGCCTTGAAGTGACCTGAGTGCTTGTGTTATGTGGCGGATCCTAGCGCCCAACAGGCAGCTTACCTTGACCTTCTCCTTGTTCAGCCTGGTGAGCGGGACGTCAGTGTGCCTGATGATAGAGTCACCTATTACATGTGTATCAGGTGTGTTGTTTAGCCTTAAGGGCTGTGACTGTATATTATTGCTAATACAAACCTTATGATAGCTATAAATATAATTGTCTCTGAACTTGCTTTATACCACATCTCCTAACTGCAATATTAACATTTTTAATCCTTAATCCTTTGTTCCTACCAACCTCTCTTAACCTTATATCTTGACATAAGTCATACCTACAAATAGTACTAGCTATGTTCAAAGCCTAGGTTTTGTTGTCAAGATGTAACAAATGTGTATGTTCTTATATATACTACATTTTGTTTACTTTATACTTTTTGATTATTGTAATGTGTGCATGAAAATTTACTGTTACTCATGGAGCTTTTCTCCCCGGGCCTCTGCTGAAAAAGGACCTGTGTCCAGTCAGACTTTCCCAGTAAACAAATGTTAAATAAATAAAATAAATAAATAATTAATACATTTTCTGCCCCAGTGAGTTCATCCCCCCACCTTTATCTCTTTAATTTCTAAGCACTTATCATATGATGTATTATTTATCTGACAAACCCAATAATACACATCTTCAAATGCTCAACGTTCAATGTCTACTAATGTATAAGTATCTTTTATACTGTAATAGTTACCTCTACTTTCATATGAATGTAATCTAATTAGAAAATGTTTCTGTAATTGTTAATTTATATTATTTAATGTCTGGTCGTGCATATTACTGAATGCCTATTTAAAAATGTTTGTAATATGTCAATGCTTTTCTCCGTGGGCCACTAATTAAAAGTTTTTTTGACTAAACCCAGTCAGACAAACCAGGTAAACAAAAACAAAATGAAACTGAAAAAAATGAAGTTTTGACATGCTTTCTTGATTTATTAGCCCCAAGCTGCACTTGTCCTGTTAATCTTGTCCCTTGTGAAAAATGGTGCCTTTTCAGTTCTGTGATCTAAGGTTAACATTAGAACTGCTCTCTTGTGCTGGAAGACAGACTGAACTGACCCAAAATAAATCATTATATTCATCTAGGGAAATCTCAGTAATAGCAAATCATCTATCTGCAGTATACCTGGTGGTTTGTAAGCCTAGTAGTTTATCTTGTCTTATCGTCTGAAAATCCTTGTCTTCTGGAGAATGTGAACTTGTTCCTGGATACTTTGACTCTAAGCTTGTTTTTATCAAGTCTAATGTTGGCCCTAGTAAGCTTGTGGTGGCATGCAGTGGATCAGTACAGTTTCATATGTCTTGTTCTGGCTGTCTATGATGAGTTTATTATACTGGTCTCCAGGATGCAGTCAACTACCTGTTCACTAAATACATATCCAAAAAAGCTTGCAAAATCTTGCTGTACGCCTTAGGGTCAGTCCTTTAGCAAATTGCCACACTATGTCCTAAGACTGAATTCTTTACCTCGGTTTTAAAGGAGGCATGGGTTACTCCTACTCTTAATAAGGCAGGGTTGGATGTTGATAATCTATATAATTATAGGCTTATTGCAAACCTCCCCTTCATTGGGTTAGCTTTTGAGATGGCCATCTATGTGCAATTGGATTTCTGTTTGAGTGTTAATCAGATTCATGATCCATGCTAGTCTGGTATTTGGTCTAGGCATAATACATATTAGTCTGGTATTTGGTCTAGGCATAGTACATACTAGTCTGGTATTTGGTCTAGGCATAGTACATGCTAGTCTGGTATTTGGTATAGACATAGTACATACTAGTCTGATATTTGGTCTAGGCATAGTACATACTAGTCTGGTATTTGGTTTAGACATAGTACATATTAGTCTGGTATTTGGCCTAGGCATAGTACATACTAGTCTGGTATTTGGTCTAGGCATAGTACATACTAGTCTGGTATTTGGTTTAGACATAGTACATATTAGTCTGGTATTTGGCCTAGGCATAGTACATACTAGTCTGGTATTTGGTCTAGGCATAGTACATACTAGTCTGGTATTTGGTCTAGGCGTAGTACGTACTAGTCTGGTATTTGGTCTAGGCGTAGTACATACTAGTCTGGCATTTGGTCTAGGCATAGTACATACTAGTCTGGTATTTGGTCTTGGCGTAGTACGTACTAGTCTGGTATTTGGTCTAGGCGTAGTACATACTAGTCTGGTATTTGGTCTTGGCCTAGTACATACTAGTCTGGTATCTGGTCTAGGCGTAGTACGTACTAGTCTGGTATTTGGTCTAGGCGTAGTACATACTAGTCTGGTATTTGGTCTTGGCCTAGTACATACTAGTCTGGTATCTGGTCTAGGCAGAGTACATACTAGTCTGGTATTTGGTCTGAGCATAGTACAAACTAGTCTGGCATTTGGTCTAGGCATAGTACATGCTAGTCTGGTATTTGGTATAGGCATAGTACATGCTAGTCTGGTATTTGGTATAGGTATGGTACTGAAACATTCCTAGTTAAAGCATTCAGCTATTATTTAACAACAAGAAATTAGCATTGTTATTCTATCTTGGTCTTTTTATATCTCTCTACAGCTTTCCACAGTGTGGACCACGATATCTTCCTCAACCATTTGACCGATTACTTTAGTACTGCAGGTATTGCATGACTGTAGTTTACCTCCTGTCTCAGTATGTATACTCATCAGTCTGTGTCTGGATTTAATTCATCCTCATACTTTCTCCAGACATATGGGATGCAGCAGGGTTTCTTTATGGGCCTGTTTCTATTCACTGTGTACATGCTATCAATAGGAGATATTATTTGTAGAAGGGGGTTAAATTTTCATTCATGTACTGACCACATACAGCTCTACCTCTCTTTCCCCCCAAAATCTATGTCAGCCTTAAACAAACTTACTTTGGACCTGGAATGTATCCACAGCTGGGTGACTGATAATGTTTGAAATTCAACACCAGCAAGACAATTACAATGGCCTTTTATACCACCATTTTTAATTCTTCTGTTCCAGTTTTGTTCCAGAGATCATCTATAGTGGTGACAAAACTGAATTTTTGTTGAAGGGGTAGAAAATGTAGGGTGTGAAATCTAATGTTCATCAACCCTTAAGGACCAGGTTTCTGCTGTCATCAGATCCTCTTGCCATCATCTGAAGAATATTTGCTTAATGAAGGATTTAATTCCATCAGCTGATTTATATATGGGTGTGCATGCTTTTCTTTCCTTGTGACTGGACTACTGTAATACCCTTTGCCTTGGTTTGCTGGACATGGAGCTTAACGGACAACAACTAGTGCAGAATTCAGCAGCCTGACTACTTAGTGAGACATCTAGATACTATCAAATTACACTGGAATTGCAAAATGTTGCCTCTTTAGTCTTTTATTTTCTATAAAGGGGTTATAACGCTGAGTGTTGACAAAAATAATAAGGAATAAAACTCCAGGAGAAGAGCAAATCTCAAACATAGCTCTTCACCTGGATTATTGCTCTATTCTTCTGTCAGCATTCTGCATTATGAGTGCTGATATTTCAATAGGGAGCCCTATAACAGTCCTTGTCCTGGTATATTTTCCCTTCGCAACTTGGTTCCTCTTTATTTTGGGAAGCGTCATTGCTGGCATCAGCCTGCTCAAATTCTTCACTCCTCAGCCTTAGACTGACTTTATTTTCAAGGGTTTGAATTGATTCCTTAGGGGAATATTCCTTTATGCATCAAAGCGTATGTCTTTGGAATTTCTTGCTGGAGTGGCTAAGATCAGTCTTGATGCTTGTTGGCTTCAAGTACTCACTCATAACCTACCTTTTTGATATTATCTAACAGGTTTAGTCAGTTCCTAAATTTTATTTGTTAATAACTGTTTTGTATGTTTAATTCTTTTATGCTTTGTAACAGTTCTTAGTTTACAGGCACTTCAACTTGAACTTGAATTATCTGTCCTGCGTCAACCTCCAGTGGAGGCTACACAGGTGGCTGATATGAGACCTATTCCAGTCCACTGCGTGGGACATTAGCCTCAGCAGCCTCTCCCCTCTTGCAAAGTATCACATTGATTTGTTCCTAGTCTCTTCCAGAACACAAACCAGTAATATAGTTTGTGTTATGTACCTTCTCCTCCCCCAGAAGGGGTGAGCAAGCACACCCTTATTATTCCACTCTCATCCCTGTTAACTCCCCAGACACCTATGCCAATAAGCAAACCTAGGTTGAGTGGGCCATAACCAGGGCCTTATCCCTTTATTTCATGGAGCTGAGTACATTTAGGAAGCATTTGGAGGTCTGAGTAAGATATAACTGATATGATAAGCTGCCACGTTGCCTGATAAAACTGCTGACTATACAATTTATGGATACAGTATCTGGTTTCATTATCCTTCGCTATGCAGCTCACCTTTACTTTGCCCTAGTCAACTACTGGTTGTTGTTTTTGGCTTGCACCATACTTAACAATAAAAATAGTTTCTTTATAAAGAAGTTTATTCTTAACGTCAGTATTTTCATCTTTTAAAACAGCTTTTTCCAAAATTGTAAGCTGAAGACCCTCTGAATTTCCATCATGATACTGTTTAACAATTAATTAAATGTAACAATTATTTAATGAGTGTAATTATAAGTTTAGGGAAGGTATGTAAGAGTTTTATTCAGTTGTGTGACTTGAACTCCTTTGAAGGCATTTGTGCCAAGGCGTTAAAATAAACTATAACATTCTATTACATTCTTTTTCAGTCTGCAACTTTCACTACCAACTTCTGTTTCTTAACATTTATTAAAGTTTTAACCATGAAAAAGTTACATACACAATAAAACAGCTGATAGAACAAACCATGACCAAAATCGCTGACAGCTTCTGGTCTTCCTGCACAGGGTGTGTGCTATAATAACCTCCTCTGGTTGCATATTCAAACTGCTCTGAGATCAGGCTGAGGAGTGTACCACCACATGCATACTTCAAACCTCTTACTACAAGAAATCTGGACAAAGTCCAAAATAATGGGGGGACAAAGGCCAGAAAAGAGGAACATATTTTAAATATTGCTGTTATGAACTTAGAAAGTTGTTTGAATAACAAAATTTGTGCTGGCATTCATTTTATGAAGGATATGAAGTCTGAAATTCAAATGAACTTCATTATTTAGTGACTTCAATCCTCAGTGATTTGCCATAAAATTACAAATGTTATGAGGAACAGACCAAAAAATATGTAAAAATCTGGGCTTTCTGCAAAAATATAGACAGTTGAAAGGTATGACCACATGATATGTAAGTTCCTGTTACTAACTTCATATCATTAATACTATATTCTTAATGTATATCTTTATCTATCTATCTATCTATCTATCTATCTATCTATCTATCTATCTATCTATCTATCTATATGTTATCTAGCTCTAAATCTATTTTTATTTATTTATTTACTGTAGCAATATGCTGTGCTTAAAGTAATTAGAACAGTCTCTGAAACCAGCTAAGTTTTAAGCTGAGGTTTATTTACAAGGATAGAATTATCTTTCTTGCAAAAATAATGGGGAGTAACAGATAAGAAACACGGTTATAAATGCATTGCTAGTCTATTTAATCTATTATTGTTATTGTTATTTAGTCTATTCTTTATTTATTTATTAGCCTGTTTATTTAGTTTTATTATTTAGGCTAAGTACTTCTTTAGCAAATAATCTGGCACATGCAAGTCTACAACATCCAATCTGTTAAAAACAATGGCCACAGATTATTTCTAAAGTTCAGTTCAGTATGGATTCTTTTCAGGCAACACAATTTCAGTATTCCTTCATATTGCTTACAGAAGGGGTTTGATTCAGAAATGTTACACCTCTTGGTAACCATTTATGATTCAGAGACAACTAACTCTACCAGAGTGCTTTACCACAAAGTCATGCAGAACAGTGGACTGCCTGTGCTGCCTACTGCAAATACTAATGAGGCATTCTGGGGGAGCATCTCAGCCACATAAGGTACCTTAGACATCCATGTTACTGAATATGGCAAAAGCTCACATACACCTATAGCTTCCAGTGAGTGAGATCACATTCAAGGCAAGGCTCAGATGTGTACATATGTGTGTGTGTGTGTGTGTGTGTGTGTGCTTGGGGGGTTCATTAGGGGGATAGGTACTCAAGGTGTGTGTGTGTGTGTGTCTACTTGGGTGGTCACATTAGGGGGGTTAATTAGGGGATAGGTATGGAAGGTGTGTGTGGGGGGATGGGTGACTGCGTCCATGAGTGTGTGTGTGTGTGTGTGTGTGTGTGTGAGAGAGAGAGTCTGCAAGCGTGTCTGTCACCCCCCCCTCACACTTCTAATCTAAAAAATAAGGAAAAACAGTGCCCAAATGTAATAAATCAGTAAAATCCAACATGGGCACTTCAGAAAGACTTTCCACATGAACCGGGTTAAAAATACACTTTATTGAACAAAACTGTACCACATAAACGCATTAACATTTTTTCCGCGTTTTCGTCCACAGTTTTAGACTTTCTCAGATGTACCACAGCAATATAAAATAAGTCATCTTATACACAAACTACCAAGGAACTAATATTCAATTAGCCAATAAAACTTCTAAAACAATTAAAGTGTTAACATACTTCAAATCAAAATGAGCAATTTTACGCTCATATAGTACCTAAAAAATTACTAATCTCAACCACCTATAAAATATATATTTATTCTTATTCTAAAATAAATATAATATACAAAATATATGTAAATATATATATATATATATATATATATATATATATATATATATATTATATATATTTCTTTTTTTTTAAAGATATGTACTAAAAAATATTTATATATTCAACTAAGTCAGACACATTTAAATCCAATGCCATTTGTCTCCCTCAAATGGTGAAAATTTTAAATTACATTTAAAGATAAATATATTTTAAGACATATTATTTTACCTATAAACAAATATATTGATAAATAATATGATATTCAATAAAAAACATTTTAAAAAAACTTTAAAGAAAAGTAAGGTATCATAACTTAGCTGTCCTTAATTTCAAGACAGGGGCAAGGGAAAAAGCTTCATTCAATCCTGGCAGTCTATTGGCTTCTAAAATAATTTGCCAGTGGACTTCTTTATACTCAGTTTTTGTTTTGGTAGTCCGTGTATAAAAGGACTTATTTTATATTGCTGTGATATATCTGAGGAAGTCTAAAACTGCAGATGAAAAGGTGGTCGAAACGTTAATGTGTTTATGTGGTAGAGTTTAGTTCAATAAAGTGTGTTTTGAACCCGGTTCTTGAGGAAAGTCTTTTTGAAGTGCCTGTTTTGGATTTTACACCTCCACACTTCCCTAGACTAACTAGTAAATCTGGGGCAGGAGAACACTAAACACTAGGGATATCTCTATATACTGAAAAAAGAAACAGAATAATGTTTTGCAGCATGAAAGATGTGGGACCAAGGAAACATAAGGCATCAGAGATATCTCTTTGTACAATGCCTTAAAGACACTTAAAAAGAAAACAGAAGAATGTTTTGTAGCATGAAAGATGTGGGATGGGAGGAACACTAGACACCAAGGATAGTTCTTTATATTGTGCCTTAAAGGCATTTGCAAAAAATCCTGTACTTTTGGCACTTGTACACAGCTCTTTAGTAGAGAGTTGTTCCCTGCACCACAACTAGACATCAGAGATAGTCCATAGATATTACATTAACTCTCTGAAAAAGAAAAGGAAATAAAGTAAAAGTGTGTGTGTGTGTGTGTGGGGGGGGGTAGTTGAATACTGCACCATTGATACAGCTAACAGAAGACTTAACCTCTACACGAACTGAAAAGTTAGCATAAGTGGCCATTTTTCACATAATAAGTATGAAACTCTAATGTATGGTATTATTGCAAGTGTCCATGAGATATGAGGGACAGAACACAGAATAAAAAGCAACAGAAAAAGAAGTGTATCAAATCAATGTCATTTGAGAGGGATGGGGGTGTGTCCACACTGGGGGGATGCTTCAGGATAAAAACATAAAGAACATTAGATGAATCTTAAACCATTCCTTGCAGTCACTGAAAAAAGTTAACAGAGAAATAGGTCTAGCATCATGATGCACTTTAAGAACAGCAAGAATAATAAAACTCTAACGTCTGGCAATATTGAGTGACTATAAGGATCCATGATTTACAATGGCAGGGCAAAACTAAGAAGATACATCAAGGATGTTATGTACACTAAGGGACAAGTAAATGGTATGTCACTGTGTGTGTGTGTGTGTGTGTGTGTGTGTGTGTGTGTGTGTGTGTGTGTGTGTGTGTGTATGAATGGGGGGATGCTTGTGCCAATGTGATGCAGGAGCCACCAGTGTGAACTAGCAAACAAAAGTGCTGATTTGCACTTGAGGAAGTTAAAGGCCATTCAGAAATATGCAAATTAGCCAATAATGAGGTCTTTCTACATTCTAACAATTAATTCAAAGTAACAACAACCTCAGGGACAGTCCAAACGAGTATTTATTAAGTGCTTTCCATCCAGTTAATAACATGAACTTCCTCAGATAAATTAAGACAAAAACGTTTGCATTTAAAAATCCCCTCCATCTTAGTCATCTGATACATTCACTACCAATAGGAATCCTCTCCATTCATTTAAAAACATATATTAATTAAATTAAGTAAACATTAATCAAATACATATAATATTTTATTGTAGTAGTCGATCTTTCTAAACTTTTTAGTTTTAAGAAACACAGTATAGATCAAACATCATTTAAAGTAGGGTAACAGTATGCATTTAAACAAATTTGCCAAAGTAGTTCTGTTTTTTCTAATTTTAAAGCTGTAGGTCCACCCCTGTTGTCAGGAACAATCTAATCAATAACTTGGAATTTAAAAGAATGGTCTTGATGCAATGCAATATTTTGCTAGGGCATTTTCAAGTTTGTCCCTACTAATATTGTAAAAGTGCTCATATAACTTATCTTTGAACTTTCTTTCTGTCTTCCCAACATAATAAGCAGGGCACCTCTGACACTTAGCCAGATATATCACAATTTCAGAGTTATAATTAAATCTCCTCTCAGTATTGAATCTCATTCTGTTTACATTAAATGCCCTACCCAAATCCATAAATTTACAGTATGTGCACATGTTACATTTAAACATACCAGGATGTCTTGAAGTACATGGAGCATTGTTCTCAAGTAATTTTTTTATATTAAGTCCCCTTTTAAATATCAGTTTTGGGCAATCTCCCACTTTTGCCATAATAGATATATCATTATTAAGAAGCCCCCAATTTTTATTAATAATACTTCTGCGGTTCGATGCATCCAAACTATATGGTGTAATAAAGCTTATAAAGAAGTTATTATTAGGGGGGCAATATGTAAAAGTTCTTACATTCCTGTAGTCATTTAAGTTCTCCATCTCTGAGGCTAAAATCATCCCTTTAGTTAAAATTGGTTTATAAACCCCAATGCTCCATTTATTCTGCACCTTGGTAATTATATTCACTAATAGTGAATCAGGATAGCCCTGTCTTTGAAACATCCTTCTCAAATTTTCACATTCCAAGATAAATTCCTCATCCAAATTAACATTCTTGTCGCTCTTACAAGTTGGCCTTTTATAACTGATTGCTTCTGGTGAAATGGATGAGCACTCGAAAAATGTAAAAAAGCATTTGAGTAAGTGCTTTTTCTAAAAATTTTTGCCCTGTATCTTCCGTGGCATCTATCCTTTCTAAGTTCAACATCTAAATATGAAATTACCTCCTGGTGGTAGCTAGAGGTAAATTGTAAAAAATTAGTAGTTGTGTTGTAATATTGGACTAATTCTAAAGCCATCTTACTGTCCCCTTTAACAATAATAAAAATATCATCCAAATACCGAGTAAAAAAAATTATATTTGATCCCATACTCGACTAATCTTGAATACACATTTGTGCTCCCAGTATGCCATTACTAAATTCGCAAAACTGGCACCACAGGTAAACCCACTGCTACACCCATCTTTTGTAAATAACATTCATTGTCAAAGATAATAAAATTATTTGTGTCTGTAGTGGGTCACCTTTCTGCCTCAGCATATTCAATACCCTCCATATGCGGAATTGACGTGTATAGATCTTTCACATCAACTGTTAAAAAATTATAGTCAGCATTAAATTCTAAGTCATTAAGTCTGCTTAGAAATGTCCAGAAATCTTTACATATTTGATATTTGGAAGTTATGTATTTCTTCAGAATGGTGTCAACTACTTTAGCACATAGGTAAGTTATAGAATTTCTACCATCTACAATGAGTCTCATGGGTGGGTCTTCCAAGTCTTTATGGACTTTCGGGATACCAAACATTATTGGAGTTATTAGGGCTGGCATAGTCAAAAAATTAAATAAGTTCACATCAATCTTTGCTTCAATAAACAGGTCATTAATACAGTATATAATTTAATATGTTGGTATGCTGTATTAATTTCATTTATTGAAATGTGTTGATAGGTATCAGTTTCAAAAATCTGTTTCATTCTGAACACATAATCATTCAAGTCTATAAAAACCAGCCCACCCCCTTTGTCAGATTTCATCACCCTCACCAATGACGTTCGCAAATTATTTAAAACATTCCACTCTGCCCTGCTAAAATTATTATTATTTTTTAGCTCAGACTTTTTAACATTGTTAGCCATAGCTCGAAAATCTAATTCACAAATACATTCAAAAAACAACAATGACGGGTGTAGGGGGTTATAGACACTTGATATTCTGAAGTCAATATTATTAGTGTTTCTGTTACCCAGTAAAACTGCTAAATTCAGTTTCCGTACAAACAATTTAAGATCCAAAATAGTCCTTGCTAAATCGGCCCAACGTGCAGGAACAAATGTAAGGCCTTTGGCAAGCACTTCCATTAAGTCTGACTCAACAATAAAAGAGGAGTAGTTGTAAATTTTAAAATCACCTTCATTATTTGTTGTAACATTTCAATTACCCCCCTAAAATTAATTTGTTCATTACGGTCAGCCATTACAGTTACCTCCGTCGTTTGTTGCCTTTGCGACCATGTGGCTAACATATCTTTGAATCACATTTTCCTACATTTTCCCACATTGTAAAACAGTCCCTTCCAGCTGCAGATCTTACTGCCAGCAGTAGAGCTCTTTCTGAATCACAAGGTAGGTTTTCCAAAATGTTTACCAGTAAAATACAGTACAAGGAAGGTTTTTCAAATGCTTACCAGTAAAATAAACAGTACAAGGAAGGTTTTTCAAATGGTTACCAGTAAAATAAACAGTACAAGGAAGGTTTTTTCAAAATGTTTACCAGTACAATAAACTACTTATAGATTCCAGACTTTTTCATTCAACTCAGTTTACTATGCAAATATGAGATATTATATTAATTTCTCCTTTGCAGGACAACAGCTCATAGGTTCAACTTCATAGGTTAGCACTAAGCTAACTGCCCTTGTGAGCCATTTTAAGCCTAGCCAATTATCCCTTGTAAGATTCAAACCCTGCACCTTGTGTTTGTAAGCCAATTATCCCTTGTAAGATTCAAACCCTGCACCTTGTGTTTGTAAGCCAAACACCTTAACCATTAGGCCACCCTCCCCCTCCCTAAATTATAGTCAGCATTAAATTCTAAGTCATTAATTCTGCTTAGAAATGTCCACAAATCTTTACATATTTGATATTTGGAAGTTATGTATTTCTTCAGAATGGTGTCAACTACTTTAGCACATAGGTAAGTTATAGAATTTCTACCATCTACAATGAGTCTCATGGGTGGGTCTTCCAAGTCTTTATGGACTTTCGGGATACCAAACATTATTGGAGTTATTAGGGCTGGCATAGTCAAAAAATTAAATAAGCTCACATCAATCTTTGCTTCAATAAACAGGTCATTAATACAGTATATAATTTAATATGTTGGTATGCTGTATTAATTTCATTTATTGAAATGTGTTGATAGGTATCAGTTTCAAAAATCTGTTTCATTCTGAACACATAATCATTCAAGTCTATAAAAACCAGCCCACCCCCTTTGTCAGATTTCATCACCCTCACCAATGACGTTCGCAAATTATTTAAAACATTCCACTCTGCCCTGCTAAAATTATTATTATTTTTTAGCTCAGACTTTTTAACATTGTTAGCCATAGCTCGAAAATCTAATTCACAAATACATTCAAAAAACAACAATGACGGGTGTAGGGGGTTATAGACACTTGATATTCTGAAGTCAATATTATTAGTGTTTCTGTTACCCAGTAAAACTGCTAAATTCAGTTTCCGTACAAACAATTTAAGATCCAAAATAGTCCTTGCTAAATCGGCCCAACGTGCAGGAACAAATGTAAGGCCTTTGGCAAGCACTTCCATTAAGTCTGACTCAACAATAAAAGAGGAGTAGTTGTAAATTTTAAAATCACCTTCATTATTTGTTGTAACATTTCAATTACCCCCTTAAAATCAATTTGTTCATTACGGTCAGCCATTACAGTTACCTCCGTCGTTTGTTGCCTTTGCGACCATGTGGCTAACATATCTTTGAATCACATTTTCCTACATTTTCCCACATTGTAAAACAGTCCCTTCCAGCTGCAGATCTTACTGCCAGCAGTAGAGCTCTTTCTGAATCACAAGGTAGGTTTTCCAAAATGTTTACCAGTAAAATACAGTACAAGGAAGGTTTTTCAAATGCTTACCAGTAAAATAAACAGTACAATGAAGGTTTTTCAAATGGTTACCAGTAAAATAAACAGTACAAGGAAGGTTTTTTCAAAATGTTTACCAGTACAATAAACTACTTATAGATTCCAGACTTTTTCATTCAACTCAGTTTACTATGCAAATATGAGATATTATATTAATTTCTCCTTTGCAGGACAACAGCTCATAGGTTCAACTTCATAGGTTAGCACTAAGCTATTTTAAGCCTAGCCAATTATCCCTTGTAAGATTCAAACCCTGCACCTTGTGTTTGTAAGCCAATTATCCCTTGTAAGATTCAAACCCTGCACCTTGTGTTTGTAAGCCAAACACCTTAACCATTAGGCCACCCTCCCCCTCCCTCCCTCCTATCCCCTTTTCAGGCATTAGGGTCACCTTCTAAACTGTCTTAGTCCTTCACACCTAGATTCCTGGAGACTCCTCTTCAGAAATTTCTCTAGATCCATAAGTCAGGAGTCTGACTCCCTCAAGGCATTTTGGCAGTGACATGCTCTCAGAACAACTGCTCCTCATTAGTTACTGTTGAGAGTTGCCGCTGTCTCTGGTTTGCTTGCCTGATTCAGACTTAAATACTCTGTTTTCCCTTTTTTCTGGTTTACCTGTCTACCTGAATCCAGCATCAGAAAACACACTTTGATACAGCAAACGCTGGTGGATTCATGTTTTTTATAGTACTTTTTTCCAGTTTTCACTGTACCAGTTGGTTGGCTCTAATTACCTGTCTACTTCCCTTTTCCCTTTTTATGACACTCCGCAACCAGATGCAGCACAATGATAACTAATGTGCCACCCAGCCTCAGTAGTCACTATAACTCCCTCTCTCTCTATCTCTATCTATCTATCTATATATATATATATATATATATATATATATATATATATATATAT
Organism: Protopterus annectens; assembly: GCF_019279795.1. NCBI lineage: Eukaryota > Metazoa > Chordata > Ceratodontiformes > Protopteridae > Protopterus > Protopterus annectens. Next base: position 1,211,042,017 of record NC_056727.1, read on the forward strand.
ATATTTGTATATGTTTATGTATATATACATATGTGTGTGCATATACATATGTGTGTATCTGTGTGTATATCTCATTACAGCTTAGTAATGCCACCAGGTTGATTCTGCAGTTACATCCTTCTGATGCCTCTAGACACCAAATATTGCTTGTTCATATTTGCGTTAATAATTCCTAACCATGCTATAAACAAAGTACTAAAGGATTTCACATAAATTCTGATGCAATGGCAAACACAACCATATTATATTTGACCTCTGTCGAGTGCAGTTAAAGAGATATTAATTGTCGTTGTTATTATATATATTTATATTGTCATAAATTTCACCAGTTCTCTCAATATCTTGACAAGTCAACCACATAGCATGGACAGGACTGCTTATCCTCATATGAAAGCTCTCAACTGGATGAATAAAATTTGAATAAAAACCAGACACAGACATGGCTGTATTAGCCAGTTCAAAGTCTTTACTTAGAGTGCGCAAAACACAAGCGCTTTCACTTCAATAGCTTCTTCAGGTGTTATAAATTGCACAATAAAACACACACCCTTATATACCTATGAAACCAGTTAAGATCACATGACACACTCCATTCAGTATCATGAAAACATATTACACATATTTTAATGCAACACAAAATAAAACAACAATAAAACCATACTAGACTCATAAATACTACACTGCCTCCTAAGAGGTTTAGATTTAAGTCTAGGTTTAAGGGGTACAGATTCATTAAGACCATGTCCTGAGTCCCCTCTCATTCTAACAATCCATGTTGATTCTAAATCTTCAGTTTTATTACGTATATCATCTAATCTACCACTTTCTACCACTTGAGCAATAGCTGGAAACTTAAATGCATGCATGGAATCAGTATTCATAACGTGCTTGGCAAGTACATTGACCTTATTGCGCTTATTAATATTATAAATATGTTCTCTAATACACTCTCTAAATGTTCTATCAGTTTTCCCCATATAGAACATCTTACATTTCACGCAATAAGCAAGATAAACTATATGCTCTGTGTCACACGTGGCATGTACTCTAAAGGTATACATCTTTCTCTGATCAGGATGAACAAACTCTGAACTTGTGTCTATATATGCACAAAAATTATAATGCGCACAAGGTCTAGTAACATAATTTCTATCACCCATACGAATTTCCTTAGGATAGCATAGCCTTCTCTTTAAAGATTTGTTATTTTTAAAGAGAATCTTTGGCTCATCTTCAATTAACTTAGCTATCTCTGCATCATTAGTAAGAACTTTCCAATGCTTTTTAATAATGTATATATAACGGCCAACGTCACTCACTCATATAATTTAGGGGGACTCTCAACTTCCAATTACTGTCATATCCACTTTTCCTTTTACCATTCCACTCGAGAAATAAGGTTTAGCTTGGGCATGCCTCAATCCTATTACTTCATTAACATTAGTAAAAATTAAATCATCTTTATACCCTCTATCCCTTAAATTATCCATAGCTATATCCATCTGTGCTCGAAAATATTCTTCCCTGACATTCAGCCTAGATGCTGTATAGATTTGGTTACGTACAACATTTTTGAAAACATATGGAGGATGTAGACTTTCCCTATGCCAAAAAGTGCGTTGTCATCCCTTTTGGTAAAAACTCTGTACCCATGAACTACCACATAGGCAGTAGTCTACTTAACACTGAAAGTGTGATAAGAGACCTTGGGACACAGGTGGACAGTAGTCTCTCCTTTGATAATCACATCTCCACAGTTGTCAGAAAATCCTCCTACGTGGCATACCTCATCACAAAAGATTTCTCATCCAGGTAAAAAAGAGGTCATTGTTCCCCTCTACTCATCACTCATTAGACCCATTATAGAGTACAATGCCCCTTTTGGTATGTACCTCACAAGACATCTACAACAACTGGAAAGGCCACAGAAATACCTCACAAAGAGGATTACCGGCCTCAAACAGATGCCTTATGCAGACCGTCTCAAAAAACTCCAGCTTTACTCTGTCGCATATTGCCTACTCAGAGGCGATCTCTGCCTAACATACAAAGCTATGTCAAACCCAGAGCTGTTGGACATGCTCCACGTAATGAAATCCCAATCCCTCCGAGCTACACTGTCTAGGGACCTAAACCTTGTCACCACAATAAACAGAACATGCTGGAGGGATAGATTCCTGTCCCAGAGACTTCCCATACTCTGGAACAAACTACCTATGTATATCAAGCAAAGCTCCTCATTAGCACTCTTCAAGAAAAATCTTGATGATTTGATGGGAGATAGGAAATCCACCCCGGGGATCACTTCTGTGGCTCTGCTTGATAGGGGTACAGGAAAATAATTTTCTTGGTTGGCAAAAGCCAGGGTACCATTTGGCTAGGCTTATATAGGCCCTAGGGCCAATAGCCTAGTACCTACCTATGAACTAATGAACCTATAACTGGTGAATCATACACCAATGCATTGTACGAGCATGTACACAAATGCATGGACCTTGCCATACCAAATAGAACTAAGACGCTCTCCTCCAAAAAAAGGAAGCCAATTTAGTGGTCCCCAGCCATCAATAAACTCTACAGCAGAAGGAAGAAACTGTCACAAGACTGGAAAACCTCCCTCATCAGTCTCAACAAAAAGCTGAGATCCCTTATCAAATCCTCTTAAGCCAGCTATGAAGGCAGAATTGTGGCTGACACCAAAAACAACCACAAAGCCTTCTATAGCTATATCAAAAACTTCAAAGGCAATACCCAGATTTGCTCTGAGTTATTTGACAATGGCACCTCCTATACTGAGCCAACAGATATAGCCAACATACTGGCCGACAGATTCAGTGCCAACTTTACCCCCCCAAGGGTCCTATCACAGTATCAGAAGAAAGCTTGGTACCCACCATTTCTGCAGCACACATAAAAGCTGCATTGTCTAAAGCCAAGAATACAGCATCCATGGGACCTGATAATATGCCTGGCTGCATCCTACATGATCTTCAAAACGAACTGGCACCACATCTGTGTGCCCTGTTCAATCACAGCCTTACCTCAGGCTATGTCCCTAATGAATGGCGCACTGCTACAGTCATCCCACGCCATAAATGGGGAGCAACTACAGACCCTGGGAACCATCACCCCATTAGCCTAATGAGCCTGATATGCAAAGCTATGGAGCACATCATCATGGACCTGCTTAACAAAGATATAGGCAATCTCCAAACTCTTGACCCCACACAGTGTGGCTTTGTCAAGGGGAGATCCTGCCTGCTGAACCTGGTTGGCTTCTTCGAGGCAGTCATCAAGGCTGTGGATGAGGGTAAGGCAGTGCATACAGCCTACCTCGACCTGGCCAAGGCCTTTGATACCATTCCCCACTCAGGTATCATTGATAAACTCACCAAACTAGGCATCAATCCTTATATCACTAGGTTTGTTGCAAACTGGCTCACAGACAGGACCCACAGAGTGAAAGTTGCAGATTCCAAGTCAGAGTGTCAATCAGTCACGAGTGGAGTCCCACAGGGCTCGGTCCTGGGCCCTCTACTGTTTGGCATCTACTTCTCGGACGTCCAGGCCAACACAGAAGGACTCTGGCTGACCAAGTTCGCTGATGACTGCAAGCTAGGAGTTATTATCAGTTCCCCAAGTGATGTAGACATCCTACAAAAGGGCCTCTCTGAGACCGATGACTGGTGTCAGAACTATGGCCTGAAGCTTAATGCCAAAAAATACATTATCATCCCCTTTGGGAAAAACTGAGTACCACTTTGATGGGAGCCCACTGAACACTGAAGGGGACATAAGAGATCTGAGCATCTAGGTTGACAGCCACCTCACCTTCGACCACCACATTGCCACTGTGGTCAGAAAGTCCTTTGACATGGCACATCTTATAACCAAAGGTTTTGCATCCAGGAAGAAAGAGGTCATCATCCCTCTCTACTCATCCCTCATTAGACCAGTCATCGAATATAATGCCCTGTTTGGCATGTACCTGACCAGACACCTACAACATCTGGAGAGGCCACAAAAGTACCTCAAAAAAAGGATCCTAGGCCTTAAACACATGTCCTACATGGACAGACTCAAGAAACTTCAGCTGTTCTCAGTCTCTTATTGTCAATTATTTTGGGCTAGGCTTGTAAAGGCTCCAGGGCCATTAGCCTAGTACACACCTATGAACCCTACCCCATAGCCCAGATATATGGAGAATACAGGAGACTGTTGTCACATGTAGTTCACAACCAGTACTTGCCAGTAATTCCTGCAGCTCCTTCACTGTTGCTGTAGGTCTCTTAGCAGCCTCCCTGACTAGTTATTGTCTTGTCTTTTCATCAATTTTGGAAGGACGTCCAGTTCTTTGCAAAATCACTGCTGTCCCATATTTCTTCCAGTTTTTGATAACTGTCATCACTGTGTTCCATGGTATATCCAATGATGTGGAAATTTTTTTGTACCTTTCTCCTGACTGATACCTTTCAACAATGAGATCCCTTGGATGCTTTGTAAGCTCTCAGCAAGCCATGGCTTTTGCCATAGCAGGCAACTGAGTAAATGTCAGTAAAATCCTACTAGGACAGCTGAACTTTATTTGGGGTTAATCCGAGTCTCTTTAATTGATGGCAGGTATGTTCCCAAGAAGACTGCATGTTGTAATTAAATCAAAAGGTGCTTCAACAAAGTATTAGTTTAAGGGTGTGCCCACACAACAAAGTATTAGTTTAAGGGTGTGAACAATTATGCACCCAGCATATTGTATGTTTTTTATTTTTTGTATTTTTTCCCCTAACAGATTTGTTTGTTTTTCAATTGAATTGTACAGGTTATGGATCACATTAAAGTGGGAAAAGTTTTGAAATTATTTATTGTGGTTTCATTTTTTTATATCACAAAAACCTGGCATTTTAACAGAGGTGTGTACATTTTTTATATCCACTGTATATGAGTTTGAAGAAGAATGGCAGCACCTAAAACCAGCATGTGTTAGGGCTACAGAAAAGATATGTGGCCAAGCCAGGTATGGAAATAAGGTACATAAGGAAAGTTGGTGGTGGAATGCAGAAGTCCAGGAAGTCTTCAAAAAAAAAAAAAAAAAAAAAGGAGTGCAGGAAGAAGTGGGAGACAGAAAAGACTGACCAGGCTAGGAAGGACTACTGGTTGGCTAACAAAGAAACTAAGAAATAAGTTGTAGTAGCAAAGAATAGGGCATCAGAGGCACTGCACCAACTTCTGAAAAGTGACACCAGTAAGGGGCACAAAGAAATTATATCAGGTTGCAAAGCAAAGACAGAAAGATAAAGAAGATAGTCTGACACCCTTCATAAGGGATGCCAGCAACAACCTGTTCACCAGTCCAAAGGATGTCAAAGGCAGATGGAAGGAGTATTTCTAACAGCTTCTGAATGAAGAAAACCTCACAGAAACTGTACTGCCCCAGAAACAGCCTACGATGAGAGAAGAAGAGGAGCCCACCCTAGAAGAAGTAAGAACAGCACTAAGGAAGATGAAGTCAGGGAAAGCAGCAGGCTCAGATGAGGTCACAGCAGATATGGTAAAGATGCTGGGTGAGGTAGGGGAGAAATGGCTCCTGTGGGTACTAATAGCAGTGTGGAAAGAAAGAAGTATCCCAGATGACTGGAGAATAAGCATACTCGTGCCAGTGTACAGGAATAAAGGGGACATCCACAATTGTGGGAAGTACAGAGGCATCAAACTCCTATCATATTGCATGAAAGTTCTGGAAAGGGTGACTGATAAACGGATATGCAGGGTAGTAGATGTAAGATGGGAGATGAGCAGTTTGGATTCAGATCAGGATGCAGCATAACTGACCCAATGCTTGCACTGAGACAGATACTTGAGAAGAAGCTAGAAATGGGGAGATAGTCCAACTGGGCATTCCTAGACTTGGAGAAAGCATATGACAAGTTCCCAAGAAAGCTGATCGGGGCAGTACTGAGGTGGTTTGAAGTCCCAGAAACATTGGTAGAATTAGTGCAGGCTATGTACAAGGACCCAATGACTCACTTATGAGCAGTGTTCGGCCTCACAGAGGGGTTCACAGTGGAAGTGGTTGTACATCAGGGTTCAGCTCTGAGCCCACTGCTGTTCATACTGGTGATGGACTACATTAGCAAACAGGTTGGAGGGAATGGATCACCAAAGCTGCTGTATGCAGATGATATGGCAGTACAGGCATACTCTGAGCTAGAACTTCAGCAAAGGATAGGAGAATGGAATGCAAATCTGAAGGCACATGGGATGAAACTAAGCACAGATAAAATGGTGGTCTTTTCTTTTTGACTTTTCCCGGTTAGGGGTCACCACAGTGGAACTCCGGTCCGCTAATGATTGGCAGTTGATTTTTATGGTACCGAGTTGCCAGCCCGATGCCCAACCTTCAGCGAAGTCACACCCATTCACTTATGTCTTTCGAAGGCCACTCGACCACGGGGAGGACATGCAGACTCCACACGGAAGGCACTCCAGCCGTGAATCAAACATGAGAACCTCTTGCTGTGAGGTAACAATGCTACCGCTGTACCACTGCTGCTTGATACAGATAAACAGATAAAATGGTGGTAATGGCAGCAAATTGGGGAAATCAGAAAAACTTGAGAATAGAGATAGAAGGGAAGATAGTGGAACAGGAAAACAGCTTCAAGTACCTGGGAGGGGTAGTTGAGGAGAAGGGTAGTCTGAATGAAGAGATCAAAGCTAGAATCAGAGGGACTGCAGCCAACTGGCATAGAGCATCAGGTGTAGTCTATGACAGAATAATGCCAAAGAAGCTGAAAAGTAAGGTGTGCAAAACAGTGGTGTGACCAGTACTACTGTATGGTACAGAAACCTGGGCAATAAAGGCAGAACAGTTGGAAAAGCTAGAGGTGATGGAAATGAAGTGCCTGAGAAAGGTGATAGGATGCACACTGTGGGACAAATGAAAAAATGAGGACATAAGAGCAGAAGCCAAAGTAGCTCCAATTGCAGAAAAGATCAAAGAGAACAGGTTACAGTGGTTTGGGCACATGTAGAAAAGCAGAAGACAATCTGGTGAGGAAGATTTGGGACAGACAGGAAGAAGGTAAGAGGAAGCGAGGATGTCCAGCAAAGAGGTGGATGGATTGTGTGAAAGAAGATCTGCGACAGTCAGGCATGAGTGCTGAAGAAGGCAGGGCAGTTAACACGATACCCCGACCCCATGTATAAAAATGGGAAAAAGGGGACTGATGATTATTTATATATATATATATATGTGTGTGTGTGTGTACATGTATATGTATGTAGATATATATATATATATATATATATATATATATTCTCTTTCTCTCTCTCTATATATATGTATATATGTATATATATATGTATATATATATATATATATATATATATATATCCACCAATCCAGAACCACATGGATCTACTGTTACTAGTCAATCCATGTTGACGTGCTTAATACTGACACTCTTAGGTTGGCAAAAACATGCCAACATATTCCTGAGTATCCTCCAAGGCTAATCCTTAGAAAATACAAAATAAAACAGTCTTTTTGAAAGGGGCTGCTCCCCCTTGCACCCCCTACCTCCTGCTAATTACATATACTCATTCAGAGATTGCATAATCCCCAGAGTAAGGGCATATTCCCTTACCCTGGGGACTGTTGATCCAACACATCTGTCGACTAGCTGTATAAGTCGGCCAAAGTTTGTTGCCAATACAGAGGTTATTTTAAGTAAAAATCAATTTATGCTGGGCAGCCCATATCCATCTATCTATCTCTATCTATACATACATATATACGTGTGTGTGTGTGTGTGTGTGTGTGTGTGTGTGTGTGTGAGAGAGACATAGTATATGCATTACTATTGCTCAAGTGAAATTACCCTTAACCATACACTTTGAATGTGAAGTGCTATTTGACTCAAAAATTAATTTTTATAAATATTCACAAGTTTGAATAAAGAAATTTTCATTCCTTAGAATCACTCAACTCTAAAGCAGTCTGTATAAGTTCAATAGTTTTATATATATTCAGAAATTGGACATTTATTTTTTAAGGAAACTTGCTGCATTACAGCTTCAGTTAGAGGTAGACTTCAATAGCTGCACTCTGAAACTCTTGAAAATTCTGGTTCTTGCAATTTTCATAGTTCTGTAGCAGGACTAGTTGTGACACTTTCCTGTATATTCATGAGGCTATAAATGCTGCTCACCTATAGACAACTGGCCTATTCTCTCATAAGATCACAGCTCTTCTACTATTCTGACTGCCATCATCTTGCAGTACAATCGACTTATTCACATTATAATAAAAACGCTTATAATTAGCTTTTTGAGAATTTTAAAACTCTTTTCCTATTCTAAACTCCATTTCCAGGCTACATTTTTTGCAAAATACCTTTTTAAAACATAGTTATTAAGGACATATTGGGTAGAAACTGTGCAAAATATTGCAACATTCCTAGAAACTTCTGTAGTGCCTCTTTGCATTCTGGTCTTGGCATCCATGGACCAGGTTTTTACACACCCACATACACACACACACACACACACACACACACACACACACACACACACACACACACACACACACACACACACACACATGTATTGCACCACTGATACACATAAACACATTCATGCAGATTTGCTATCAGATGCACATATCCAGTGACTAGTATCCAGCCTTTCAAAAAGTACAGAAAGGGGCGACTTATTCTATTACAAAATTATTTAAAATTGCAAAACCATGCAATAAAAAAAAACACAAAGGCCAATTGCTAAATGTAGTCATGCCTCCATGGTTGGTATTTTAGAGAAATAATGGAACATTCAGCAATGGGTGAGGGTATCACCTTGTGGCATCTGACCTCCGCTAGGTGGTCTAGTCTTTCTCTATAATGGCTCCATGTTGGATATTATTGCTTACCTGTGGTATTGGATCTATGTTATTATTTGATCCCCACAAGGCAAAGCATGATAGTTCCTCTACCAGCACCTATTTGACCCATTTGTTTTGTGGCCACATGAGCTAGGGATTCACTAGCAGGAAAGAGCTCCACAGCCCATTCGTTCCTGCCTGGGAATCCCCTATGAGCTCATCAGCTTTTGGCAAGAGCTAAGTGGTACTGTGTGGGTCGGCTTTGCAAGTCCTGCAGGGCAGCCTGCTCACTTCCCCAGGGAGTACCCCCCCTCCCATATGGCAGCTCGTCTGAGCTCCACTGTAGCTACCCCCAGTAAGGGGAAGCATGTCTTTGCACTCTGAATTCCACTTGGTTCTCAGAGTGAATGCACACAGCAGTATTGGTTTCAAAGACATGAACTCCACAGTGTAGACACCTCGTGCTCTCACTAGGTGTTCCTCATGTGGGTGAGCTACAGCCACCACCTTCTCCCTAGAATGGATAAACTGGCAACAGCTGCTTACTTCCATCTTCAGCTTCTAACTCCTACAGGAGCTTCAGCTACTATTTGAACTAAAGTCACCTGCAACACACTGCTTTATCCCGCTGCACCATGGCATGGCTTTGTATATATGTTTTTCTCACTTTACTAATATCATAGTTCTTTACACATTTTCATTAGCAATAGTTTATGGCTGAAAACAGGCTTCTGATACAGTCCACCTGCCTTAAAATAACTAATTACTGAAACAAACCAAGAAAACAAAAAAAAATAATATACTTGTTTAACATCAGACCCCCTGTATACTCCATGTGTGACATTCCATCTTCGAAGGGTGAGATTTAATTATTATTATTATTATTATGTAAGAACAGAAAGAACAGAGTGAATGCGTAGAAAAAAATGCAAGTGCAAAATATGCATAACTTTTTTCAGGTTTGTCATTCTTTTCAGAAAAAAATGCACAGTATAGGCATAAAAAGTAGCATTCATTTTGTAGACAGCTACATGCAGTACCCTGCTATCATGTTTTAAAGTTATTCACACTAACTGTTAAGATGTGGGACATTATTATGTTTCTTTTTCAACATCAGTAAAGTGTTGAGCTTTGATATGTATGAAACAATAGTTTATATACTTTTGTGCTGACAGCCTTTTTACTGACCATAGCTTTATTATTGTTTGAAAACGAGTTAATACAAAAGAACAGATTATACCAATATAGAGAGTTTAAATGTTGTACAATATTTAAAATGCTGAAAAACTTTTACAATGACAGAACCTTATTACCTTTTTTGTTTAATGTTGTTTAACCTTGTTAATCATGAAACATTAGAGTTCCCTGATGTTCTTTATCACACATGCCTAGATAATATGTGGTTTACTATCATTATTGTGAAAGACAAAACATTTGCCATTCGCAATAATGAAAATAAACACTGAAATTCAACTCTCCACGTCTACACAATGTCGACCCAAATGATCGACACATTTGAGTCGACATTGTCACCGAAAACATCACATGATAGCCATATAGGAGCTGATATAAATCAAACTCCTATATGACATATCACATTTTTGCAGGTGGGCAAGCCCCCCTGCACACCTCACAGCCCCTGCTACTAATATATTCCAACTCCCAGATCACACTACAGTGGGGATATGGATGAATTTCCAAACCCCACTGTACCTCAGTCTCCCTACATATAGTTGAACACACTTATGCGAATGCACTACTGCATTCGCATAAATGTCTTTGACTATCCAATACACTTTTCATTTTTTGCACAACATTCTGATTTTCAGCAGCATATGTACTGACAGAATGTCGTTCGCACAAATGATAGTAAACCATAAAATGTATTATGTAAAACATTAATTTGTGGAGTTTCTTGTGTTGAATAACATACTGTTTATACCACAAATTTGTCTGTTACAGTTATCAGGTCATGAGACTTTGACTGGTGAGCTCTGCTACGTTAAATGAAAATATGTTTTTATTTATGCATTTATTTATTTAGTTACTTAGTTAGTTATGTTTATCAAGGCAATGACCTAATACTGACTAATCTCAGGCTCAACCTGAGTGAAATACAAAACATTTCACAAACAAAAACATACAGAAATGTAAGTAATAACATAGTAGTAGTTCAGACTAATTACATAGACATTACAGTGTATATACATTCCAGGGAACAAGCACAGTGCAATGTATAACCAATAATGTATATACATTAGTTTCTAAAGTGGGTCAGTCTTCAATGAATCTTGAGAGAGGAGAAGAGACTTGTAGAGGAGATAGGTTTGGTGGTAATGTCCTGTGTTGAAGCAGGAGCATTTAGCTTGGATGAAGAAGTGCTTTTTGAGTTGCAGTCTGAATGTGTTGATTTCCTTAATGTCAGTGGGGAGAGCTTGCCAAAGAGTAGGTCCTGAGAGAACAAAGCCTGTACAGTACTGTGGAGTTTGGTTCTAGGGGTAACAAAAGTTAGTGTGTCTTGTGAGTGGTGTCTCAGTTCATACAAGGAGTTTTTTCATGAAGTACAGTTGTGAGGACAGTAAATGTGTGGAGCTGGAGTAGTTCATAGAGTTGGAATCCTAAAAGTAGGTTAGATCTTTGTTTTATGGGTAGCCATTTGGCTTCTTCTAGGGTGATACAGTGATGCTCACAGACAGGCAAGTTTGTAATGAATTGACAGATGATGATAGAGATAGTCTGGAGCATGGCAATGTTTTTTCTTGGAGGCAGAAGCAAAAATTGGGAGCCCCTATTCAAGTTGAGAAAGGAGAGCATCTTTGCCAATGGCTGTCCTGGTTGGTTGGGATAGCAAGGGGGATATATTTTTGGCCCAGAAGAGGAGAGAGTTTATTTGGGCTTTCACATGGTCTATGTGGAAACTGAAGTTTAGTGGTTGATCAAACTATAGTTCTAGGGATTTGAAAGTGGAGGCTGTCTCTATGAAATGGGTGTATAGATCAAAGATAGTTAAAGAGTCAGGCATTTGGTGAATTTCCTGTGGACTTCCAAAAAGCATAGTTTTGGTCTTGGTGGGGTTGATAAGTAGTTTATGGATTATGAGCCATTAGTGGAGCTCATGTAAGTCCAACAGGAGTTGACAATGAATGTTGGTGTGACAGTGACCTAATCAGTAAATGACCATGTCATCAGCATAGATGATAAGTGGGAGATGGGGGGAGGTCACAAGGAAGTTTGTTAATGAATATGGAGAAGAGAAGGGGGCAAGAATGGATCTTTGTGGTACACCTTTTGTAACAAGTGCAAGTCCTGATTGGGAGGATCCTACTTTAACTCTGAAGTGTCTGCCAATGAGGAAGTTTTTAAACCATAGAGCAGCTTTTGGACTGATCCCAACTGTTTTGGAGAAGACAGTGGTCCATAAATAGGGCACCTGTAAGGAGGCCACTATCAGAGTTTTTTTTAGCATATTTATCGAATTATCACTTATTTTAGTCATTTTAACTTAATTGCATTTTTTAAACTGTTTGGTCTAACATTGCTACATACTCAAGTGTGCTAGTTTGCACTGCATTTGAATTGTTTTGACTGCTGTTTTAGCTACTTTTCTGTATATATATATATATATATATATATATATATATATATATATATATATATATATAAAATTCCTTTCCTGTAACTAGTGTAGTCCAGATTCAGATTTGCTGTATCCAGGACTGTATGTCAGCTTCTGAGCCCCCCCCCTCCATGTTTTCTGTGTTGGAGGGAAGCCTTCTAGCATATCAGTGGGAGTGGTAAGCACTAGGTAAGCTATCTACCACATAAGGAGTGGTTCTGGCCCAGAAATTGTAGTTATTGGCCGTTTGGGCAGTTTTTCCATCTCTCTCAACTTTCTGATTAAAAAGCCCCATTTGCACTTGTTCCCCCCCTTTCCTGTAACTAGTTTAGTCCAGATACAGATTCTTACTTTTAGCACTTGAATTTGCTTATTTGTGATCAGCACTTGTTCAGAACTTGTAAGCACTAAATAACCTACTAATTACTACAGCACTCAACCTTCTCATTACCTAGAGGAAAACAGCTTTAGTACTTACTTTCTTCACTTGCTTAGAGAAAAACAGCTCTTGTACTCATTTTCCTCACTTATCTAGAGGAAAATAATTTTTTTATTCAGGCATGTCCAAGGGTCAGCTCCCAGTGTTCTCTCCTGTCTATCTGATGAATCTGGGCATCTTGGGGCAATGTAGAAATTGCCTCATGTACACAGACAACCCTCTCCTCCTACCACCCAACACTACAACCTGTGAGAGATGCACTTATCTAGCCAAACTGGAGGTAAAGCTCTCTCCAATCAAGACTGAACTTGACAGTCAAGAGGAGAAGGTAAACACTTGCACCACACCATACTCATCACATAGTCTCATAAATCTACACCACCAAAATCCACACATAGAAACACAAAAGCATTTGTGGAGGCTCTCAATAATAATCTGCTCAAGCAACAGAGACCTCCAACGCAGAAATGCAAGCAACCTCCACCCCCTAACACAACCCAAATGACACATAACCCGCAGACTCAGTGTGCCACTCAACCACAGCCAATAAGGCAAAACAACGTACCCAACACACTAGTCATAGGCGACTCTATAGTTAGGCACACTGATGTCCCACTGACCAGGCTAAACAAGGAGAAGGTTACTGTCAGCTGCCTGTTGGGTGCCAGGATCCGCCACATAACCCATGCACTCAGGTCACTCCACAACAAGTACAAATATGACTCTGTCATTGTCCATGTTGGTGTGAATGACCTGAGATGTACCTCCCTGGACTACATGAAAAGAGACATGGAAGAGCTCTCCGATCTTGTAGCCCAGGCAAGTATGACGCTAGCCCTGAGTAGCATTCTGCCATCACCCAGAATGATGCCGCAGTACAAGGAAAAAATGATTGACTTCAACAATTGGCTAAGCTTCTGGTGCCATTCTAAAGGGATCCAGTATCTGTCTGCCTGGGATGACATGGTCGAGAGACCACGATGCTTTGCCAGAGATGGCCTGCACCTGTCACCCCTGGGATTCCGGATACTGGCTAAGGTTCTTGCTGCCCCTATAGTGCCTTTTTTAGGCAAGGTTCAAATGACAAATTCACCACCATAACAGGAACAGGCAAGCAAAAACTGAGGGTGATGCTACTCAATGCTAGAAGTCTAAATCTCAAAATGTTTTCACTCGAGGCACTCCTTAAAATGGAGAACATCGATATATGTGCAGTGACTGAGACCTGGTTCAAGGCACCAGAGAGCACTCCTGCACTACCAGGCTATACCTCATACCACACTTTTCAGCCATGTAATCTGGACCAGAACACCAAAGGTGGAGGTGTGTCCATATTCATTAAGGATATCCACACCTCCAGGCTAGTTGCTCAGCATAATGCAGCCGAGGTTATCCAAGTGCAACTAACTCTGGGCAAAACAGCAATCCAAATTGTAGCTTGCTACAGATCACCCACCATGCCCCAGGATTCCCACTCCTCTTTTCTTGATGTACTGGAAAATATTAGGGTTCAACCAAGCACCCCTATAATGGGTGATTTCAACTACCCCACCATTAACTGGGAAAACTACTCATGTACCAACTCCTTCGCTCAACGCTTTCTGGAATTCATAAACTCCAATGCCCTGGATCAACTTATCCACACCCCCACCAGGGTCAACAATATCCTGGATCTAGTCATTACCAATATGAATGACCGGTGTTCCACACCTGAAGTCAACGCCTCATTGGTATGCTCCGACCATAAGCTAATTACCCTAGATATCCACATCCTGCCTCCTCTCCCCATTAAGGAAACCATGGTAAAAAATGTCTCCAAAGCCAGCTTCATGCTTCTTAAGACAGAAGTGGTGAACTTCATGACACCCGTGCAGATGGACAATACAGTTACGACTACTGAATCCTACACAATTGCACTTTATAAGCACTTACATGAGTGCATGGATCGTGCTATCCCAAACAGAACAAAGACGCTATCCTCCAAAAAAAGGAAGCCAATCTGGTGGTCCCCTGCCATAAACAAACTGTACAACAGAAGGAAGAAACTCTTGCAAAAGAGAGTAAAATCCCACGAGTGGAGGAGCTCCCTGGTCAGCCTCAGTAAGAAGCTGCGATCCCAGATAAAATCCTCCAAAGCTAGTTACGAAAACAAAATCGCCACTGATTCTAAAGACAATCACAAAGCATTCTATAGCTATGTCAAGAATCTTAATGGCAACACTCAGATCTGCTTTGAGTTACAGCACAATGGCACTAAATATACAGACCCAACTGATATTGCCAACATCCTGGCAGATAAGTTCAGTGCTAACTTTACCCCCCCCCCTCACCCCCTAAAGAGCCCATCTCTATACCAGAAGAATGCAAAGTTCCTGTAATCATGGCTGCACAGGTAAAAACAACAATCTCCAAAGCCAAGAACACAGCATCCATGGGACCAGACAACATCCCAGGCTGCGTTCTACATGAACTACAGAACAAACTGGCACCCCACCTAAGTACCATGTTCAATCATAGCCTCACCTCAGGCTTTGTGCCTGCTGAATGGCACACAGCAACGGTTATCCCACTCCACAAGGGAGGAGCCACCACAGATCCCGGGAACTACCACCCCATTAGCCTGACGAGCCTGGTCTGCAAGGCCATGGAAAGTATCATCATGGAACTTATAAACAAAGATATTGGTAATCTCCAGACTCTGGATCCCACCCAGTTCAGGTTTGTAAAAGGCAGATCATGTCTCCTAAATCTGATAGACTTCTTTGAAGCAGTCACCAAAGCCGTAGACAAAGGTAAGGTGGTTCACACAGCCTATCTAGATCTTGCCAAGGCTTTTGACACCATCCCCACTCTGGAATTATAGATAAACTCACTAAACTAGGTATAAATCCCTATGTCACAAGATGGGTTGCCAACTGGCTCACTGACAGAACCCACACTGTGAAAGTAGCAGACTCCAAATCCGACTTCAGACCAGTGACAAGTGGAGTACCACAGGGTTCAGTCCTGGGTCCTCTCCTGTTTGGTATCTACTTCTCTGAAGTACAGGCTAACACAGAAGGTCTTTGGCTAATGAAGTTCGCAGATGACTGCAAACTAGGAGCCATAATCGAAACTCCTAATGATGTGGACATCCTACAAAAGTGGCCTCACTGAGACAGATGCCTGGTGTCAAAGCCATGGCCTCAAGCTCAATGCCAAAAAGTGCATTGTCATCCCCTTTGGTAAAAACTCTGTACCCATGAACTACAACATAGGTGGTAGTATACTTAAGACTGAAAGTGTGATAACAGACCTTGGGACACAGGTGGACAGTAGTCTCTCCTTTGATAATCACATCGCCACATTAGTCAGGAAATCCTTCTACATGGCACACCTCATCACAAAATGTTTCTTATCCAGAAAAAAAGAGGTCATTGTTCCCCTCTACTCATCACTCATTAGACCCATTATAGAGTACAATGCCCCTTTTGGTATGTACCTCACAAGACATCTACAACAACTGGAAAGGCCACAGAAATACCTCACAAAGAAGATTACCGGCCTCAAACAGATGCCCTCATGAACCATCTCAAAAAACTCCAGCTTTACTCCATTGCATATCGCCTACTCAGAGGTGATCTCTGCCTAACATACAAAGCTATGTCAAACCCAGAGCTGTTGGACATGCTCCACTTAAAGAAATCCCAATCCCTCCGAGCTACACGCTCTAGGGACCTAAACCTTGTCACCACATTAAACAGAACATGCCGGAGGGATAGATTCCTGTCCCAGAGACTTCCCATACTCTGGAATAAACTACCTATCTATATCAAACAATGCTCCTCATTAGCACTCTTCAAGAAAAATCTTGATGATTGGATGGGAAATAGGAAATTCACCCCGGGGATCACCTCTGTGGCTCTGCTCGACAGTGGCACAGGAAAATAATTTTCTTGGGTGGCAAAAGCCAGGGTACCTTTTTGGCTGGACTTGTATAGGCCCCAGGGCTGATAGCCTAGTACCTACCTATGAACCTATGCTGTGGGCAAACTTCCATTTATATAAAAGTAAATAAACCATATTAACAGGTTCACATTTACAAACATATATCACATATATTCTTCTATACAATACAATCAATCTAACATTACACAAACTAGTTCCCTTCCTGCCTTCTGTTAAACCTCATTCCTCCTCTAAAACATTTTTCTGCATGCATTGTTCCCACAATTTCCATTTTTTTCAATGTCATTTGCTTCTACCCCTTTCTAAAGATCCCAGTTACTATTCTTTTGTCTTTGTTACAATATTCACTACTACAAGTACAGTTGGTTTAGACTTTGATTTCCATTTTCTAGTAAATGCTTTTTTGCAGCCAATAGAATTCAATTTAACAAGGCCTTTCTATGTCTAGGCAATTCAGATCCTGTATCCCAGCTGAAAAAAAATTATTCCCTTAGATACACTCATTTGCTCGCCCAGTATTCCTGACAGAGTGCTCTGTAGGGAAGTTTTAAATTCTGCCAACTCATTATACTCTGAAAACGTATGGTCCCATCTACATATTTCTTCCCCTTCACACCTCCAACATTTATCATCTACCTGAGGAAAACTTCTTTGGAGTCTACATATATAAAAGAACATATGCAAAAACTTCAAGCAAAAATCCTAAGTCTTCTGATCTCTATCGAATATTTGGGAGCCATACATATGTCCTCCCATTGTTAGTTTGTGAATTGGTTATTTAATCTCTTTTCCCAATCTTTTCTGACATCTCGGATTGATTCCTTTAATTATCGTGCAATATTTTATATGCCCTACTAATTATCCCTTATTTAACAGCAGCTTATGTTCTACATTCAAAAAAAAAAAAGTCTCAACCAGTGTAGGTCTTTCACTTACAATTTCTCTATCCCTTTCTCTTTGGCTGTAATCGGATAACATTCCCTGATAGGGAAAGTAATCTCTAGCCTGCAGTCCAAATGTCTTCTTGAACTCCACCTACTCTGTTACCTTCCCTTCTCTAATTATTTGTCCCCCTTACCTTGGTTCCTTTGCCAGCTTCCTCCAGCAAATTCCAACCACATCTTGCCTATTCATTGTACCCCTAATTGTAGTCATCCCTATCTGCAGAATATCTTTTCCCCATTCCCATGTTTGCTTATTTCTTAGAATAATTTCTGCTATTGTATGAATATAATATTATGTATGACTTGTTATTCTTCTTAAGGATCTGCATCTAACATCCCACTCTTTCCTTATTCCTTTAATTTCCTCTTGCTTCATTATTATCCCTTTTCCACTTTGAATTGTATGTTTCTGCTTATGTTATGTCTAACAGACTAGACTATATAGCCCCAAAATTTCTATTCAAATCAGGTAATCCTAACAACTTATTCTATTGGAAGAATCAACTTATCACACCTGCCTCTTGCCCTCTTCCCATCCCAGATAAAATCCTTCAACTCAGTATTCATTACTATCCACAACTTCTCCTCAGGTTGCTAAAAAAGATATCTGACCTGTGTATAAAACTTAAGGAACTAAAAACCTTTTCATTGCTTGTATCTTGCTATCCATATCCATAGGCAAGAGCTTTCAGTTTCTCAGTTGTTATATTATTTTCTGTTTAGTCTCTTCCTACACACCTTTATCAGCCATAACCAAATCATTTTTAACCCATACTCCAAAATACTTAATTTTATCATGCCCTCATAAATATGGATATTGCTGAACCAATTATTGTGTGGGTATATAGTTTACAGCTATAGCCTTTGTTGGACCTTGTCCCAGAATGTTCCACAACACCGAGATGTTCTTTTCTGTTTTTATCAAGTACAAAATAATATCATCTGCAAATAAAGCCAGCTTTTCTCGATTAACATACCAATTACATCCTTGAATTCCCAAGCCCCTTATTTTCTTTGGCAATGGTTCTAAATATAATGCAGATAACAAAGGAGAAAGAAGACATCCCCACTTGGTTCCTCTGTTCAGACACAACTTAGAGAGGAAACCCCACGCTTTGATTTTTGCCTTCAATCCCTCATATATCCTCCTAATTAACCTTATCATTGTGTCAGGGAATGCAAGTGCTTCTGTTTCCTTACTCATAAAATCCAAGATTACTCTGCTGACTGCTTTTGCTGCATCAAGACCCACCAACAGCAGTGGTATTTTCTTACATTCTCCTTCAATATGGATCATCATAGTTCTATTAATGTTGTTAAATGTTTGCCACCCCTCCACAAAACCACACTGATCCATATCTATGAAATTTGGCAGCAGCTTTGCCATTATTTTAGCCATTATAAACATGTTATAATCATGGTTTAAAATTGAAATGGGCCTATATATGAAGTGGTATCTGATGGGTCTTTACCATCTTTAGGTATTACAGCCACCACATCTTTTTGACAGGATGTTGGTGCTTCCCCTCCTTTTAGAATACTGTTAAACAAAATCTTACAGATCTTTATCACTCTCTTCCATCCTAGCTTCAAAACGTCCACCAGAATACCATACATTCCTTTAGACTTTCCTGCAGATTGGTTATACATCACAGTTTGTATATCATCTCCTCCTATGCTAGCTCATTACAGTCAAGAGATGCCTCCACATGCTTCTGCATTTACATCCTACTGACACCTCTAGGAGTCAAATATTTCTTGCTCATATTTGCAATGATAATTCTAAAACCATGCTGCATACAAAGTATTAAAATATTTCATCTTAAAACTTACACAATAGGAAACAAAACTGTGTTAATGTTCAATCTCTGTCTATGAAGGTAAAACATAGTAATTGTTGTTCATATAATTTTATTTATATTGTCATAAATGTCCTGTTTTTTCTTACTTTCTCAACTACCAAGTAGAAAATATAGAACTGCTTAACTTTATATGAAAGCTCTCAGCTGTATGAACAAAATGCTGCTGACAGTATGTTTGTAACTTGAACGGTTGCTGGGATATTGTAAATTGTTTGTAAAATATTAGAAACTTAATTGTTAATGTGTTCACTGTGACTTATAAAATCCAGCTTAAGCTCTAGAACCTAAATAATACTATCACTATAAAAATAATGTGTGGTAAAGAGTTTGTGGTTCTAGAGGTATGAACATTTGTTTGAAATTTGAGGATATAATTTCTTTGTGTCAAAAAGCTTAGGCTCTGCCCATTGGAAGTTACAGAGCAAACTTCCAGAGCTTCATTGGATGTAATGAGTTAACTGTTAATTGTTGAGCCTCATCTACCTCTATCCATAAATAGTTCCATTTGTGCTTTATCTTCATTTCTCCTTTTCTCTGCATTTTCATAAAATTTCTGAAATATCTCTAATATCTCTACAGGATCTCTGATTATTTTGCTTGTTATAGACTCCCTAAGTTTGGCAACAAGTAGTGTAGCTGGTGTAAGGCAAGATGGGCAACTTCCCTGGGGGCAAAGTGCTGCGGGTAGTCAGCCAACCCTGATCGCTGTTTAATGCAATACCAGCTTTTAAAAGCCAATATTGCATTTGCAGTCAAACCTTAGCATTGTAGCACTCTGCATGTGGTCTAAGGTCTAAACTATAGCTTAAAAGATAAAAAAAAAAAAAAAAAGATTGTTTCTTTTTTTAACTAAAACTTGAGCTCTTTAGAGCTCTATGCAGGTGGGATATAAACTGTAGCAATTGTTTGTTACATTTCTACCAAGCAGTTTGCTACAGTTTAAAAGGAAGAAAATTATTTTTTTTAACTAAAACATGAGCTCTGTAGTCCTGCATACTGGTGGGGTATAAACTGTAGCAACTGTCCACTACATTTATAGCAAACAGTTTGCTAGAGTTTAAGAAGAAAGAAATTATGATTATTATTATTGTTATTATTATGTTATTAAATACAGTATGTTAAAGGAGGGTTCAGAGCAGGGCAAAGAAACAGGAGGGTGGGCTGTCATGCAGCTGGCCACCTGGTTGGTGCGCCAGTAGAAAGAACATCCATTTTTTTCCCTGTTCAATAGAAGAGCTGGGGGAATGGGGTCATATATCTAACTGTAATAGGATTATCACTTACATGTATCAGCTTATTACAGTGTAGTGCTGAGGGGGGTGAGGTGGCGCTGGTTCATAGTACCGGCTCAAGGCATTTCACCTATTGAGCCATCTATGCTTCTGTTGGCAATTTGAGACAGTTTCAAGTAGTCTTTTTTTGGGACAAAAACTAAGGCTATAGCAATAAACTCTATTCTCACACATGAATTGCTTCAGCAATACTCATATTCATGGGGACATGATAAGTTGAAGTATTTAGGTGTATAGATTAAAACAGGTTGTATTATGGTAGCTAAGGATATGTAGGAAAAGAAAAACAAAATATAATACAAAAACAAGAAGCCAGAATCTCTTGATTACAGGTATAGATAGTAAGATACAAGCAGTGAAGGTGGTTTTAGGTTCATATACAAGTCAGGTATACTTTTCTCAACCAGTGGAGAATTTGTTAATGATAATTGAGAGTTGAAGGAATATATCTATGAGGGGAAGAGAACAAGAGTTGACTAGTATAAGTTGATTCTCCACATAGACCAAGGTGGTTTAGAATTACCTAATTTGAATGAATACTTTAGAGCTACACAGTTAAAGCTA
The DNA here is from genome assembly GCF_019279795.1 of Protopterus annectens. Classification (NCBI taxonomy): domain Eukaryota; kingdom Metazoa; phylum Chordata; order Ceratodontiformes; family Protopteridae; genus Protopterus; species Protopterus annectens. The sequence continues at coordinate 1,211,063,557 of NC_056727.1, forward strand.
ATATATATACACTCACACAGAGGGTTATAAATCAAAGTGGAAAGGAATGATGATAAAATAAGGGGGAGTTCAAGAAATAAGGAAAGTGTAGGATTTTGAATTAGGCTATTAAGGTGAATATCAATCACATAGAATATTATATTTATAAGGTAGAAGGTAGCAGAAAATATTCTAAAAACTAAGCTGATATAGGAATGGAGAAAAACTGAGAAAACTAGTGATGGAAACAAGGTATCGGGTGAAAATAACTACAAAGGGAAATGTAATAGTGTGAGGCCAAGAAGAAGTTTGGGTAGCAGGTTACAGACTGCCTTTCCTACAAGGGACTGATAACACAGTACAGACAAAGGGAAAGAGATAAGGGTGTGCTAAGTGAATGACCCATTCTGGTTGAGCATTTAGTTGAGTCAAGAACATAAGCTGCTGTTAATGGGATAACAGTATGGCATATAAAATATTGTTTAACAATCAGTTTCAAGAGGGTAGAAGATATTGGGGACTATAACTGAAGTATTGAATATTTTAAAGGAAATAAAAGAACTGGAGTTAAGATATTTAGCAAAGGGATGGTATAATATGTGGTTGATTGGTTGATCGTGTGAAATGTGAACATTACTGGAGGTTTATGTTGATTGTGGATTGTTGAATTTATAAAAGTTGTTTTTGCATGTACTTAATATATATGTTGTATTGAAGAGAGATCAGTGTGATTCACAGTACAATTTATTTCTGTTTTGTGGAATATAATCTGGTAGTAATGCTTGGATGATATATGTGTGTATGTAATAATAGATAGTAGTCTGATATCCTTTAGAAGTTAATAAAGTCTGTTATTTGCATTGCACTACTTAATAAGGTTTGTAGATTGTATTGTAAAGACATATTGCCAGTAAAGGATACAAAGTGAAGACATAGTCACAGATTCATGTTTAGCATACCTCTCAACCTCTTTACACAACATTTTGGGGCAAATCCATAAATAACGGGAGGAAGCGCAGCTGAAATCTAGGACCTGTTTTAAATGTTTGACTTGGAAAGGTGCTAGAATAAGAGATTTGGTTTATCATGCTTTATCTAAAGGATATGAAGTCTGAAATTCAAATATCTCTTATTATTTACTGACTGCAGTCTTTAATGAGTGTCATAAACCACAAAGTTTACAAGTAACAGACTGCAAGATCTGTGACATTCTGCACAATCAGCGACAGTTGAGAGGTATGCAGTTTACTGATGTGTACATGAATTTGTGTAATGCAGTGCACTGATCAGAATTGTTTAGGGGGTTAGAGTGACAGGTGTTTTGTAATTAGTTGAAATGCAATTTTTTTAATGTTATAAATGTATAAGTATAATGCATTTACTGGTTATTTATTGTGGAAATTGTGAGGTATATAAAGATGACAATTGAATGGCTGTTACGCTTTGATTAAAGACACTATGGTGGGTTCTGCCTATCAACCTTCCACTTCAGGAAATGTTTGTAGATTTGGAAGGAATGGTGATTGTTACGTTACTGTGAAGAGTTAATGTGGAAGGGATTTTCTTCGTATCAGTGGTTGCGCATATAATTTAGAAAAGCAGAAAATGGGAAAATATATTAGTGTTGTCATTTAAAGCCTCTGAAAAAAATATCATAGTGGTACAGTTATAACTACTACAGATGGGGAAGTGTTGATGAAATCAACTTTATATAATCACTTGATGATTCCTGCTGAGGTAGATGCATTGAATTTTATCTGGGATATTAAGGAGTGGGCTGATAAGACTAAAGATAGGACTTGTGACATTGTAGACGGTGTTCTGACTAATTTGGATGAAGCTGTAGTTTTTTTGATATGCCTTCACAGAGGGCTCTCAGGCCGACCATTAACAGAGTGAAACACGAGTGGGACAAGATGGGTCACCTACATCTATTGGAGAAACTGACCTGTATGAATGCACATTGCAATATGTTTTGTTCTCCATAGATATGTCCACACTGGAATACAAATATTTATTTTATCTACCAACCAAAATTATGTGGATTTGTGTCATAGCAAAATATGGATTATTGCTAGGAAATTTCTTCTTAAAGGTATAGTCATATGTCACTCATATACTGCTCATATTGTTATTGATAAGAATGGTATGGAAAGACCTCCTATAGTTTATGGGCTTATATCAATTGTCATTGATAAGAATGGTGTTGGTTTATGGGCTTATATCATTTAGGGGATATTAATCATATAGTATTATGTGGCATTTTGTGTTTGGATCATGTTGCCTCTATAGCAGTTATTTGCACCTCAATATGTTTTGAGTGATTTTAAGTTAGAAGCTGTTAAATAGTTTAAGATATAATGACAACGGTATGTCAGGAGATTTCTTTCCATTGTCCACAAAATCTTTGGTGGAAAGAATTTCTGGTCTTATAGAACTGTATGATACTGATCATAAGTTTGTCATGGCATGGCATGCCTATGCTGATGTGTTTAGCATTTTTATGTACAAGATATATTCATACTGGAAAGTGAAGGCATTTTTTTCTACTAATGCTGGACCTTCTAGTCAACTCCTGTCTTTATTTTCTCCATGTTTTTAGAGTGTCTTTGAACATCACTCTGCATCATTACCTGCGATACAGAACTTCATTGAGGGATGGCATTGACAAGTAAAATACTTCTTAGGACATCATTCTCCCAATTTGGCTGAAGTGATGTTTGCTGTTGTTAAGGAACAATCCTCTGTTGGTGATATTCATATTTCTTTTCAGACCCAGGAGTGTTTTACACTGCATTTGTTGCTTTAGAGAGAAGGTAAAGAAAGTATGCTACATTAACGAGCAAACTGATTCTTCTGATGTTTTGGAATATTTGCATTTGCTTTACTACAATTTATGAGTGTGGATTTCTCTACATAGTGGAATATTCAGTGTATTTTCCTGCTTGCTATGTCATGGATTAATTACAACATTTTCATGTATTTTTGGCAAGTAGTGACTCCATTTGTCTAGTATTTGTTGGTTGCTTTAGTTGGTTGGTTAGTTATGTTTGGTTTCATGATGATTAGTAAATATTATTATGACTAATGTTTTATTGCTATAATTTAATTACAATATTAATGTAATATTATTTTGTAACTTATACAAAATGAATTACAGTGTGGGTTTAGGAAATCAGTTATTATAGAGTTCCCTAATCTAAAAATACAGTTCAAGCCCCCACCTATTCCATTCATTCATTTTTCTCTGTTTGGGAAGTTAAATAACTGTTTCTCGTACATTTCAATGGGAAGTGGTAATTGGATAAGTTGTCTACTGAACAAGGCTTTATCTTGCTTCTGTATCTTTTTATTAATAGGCTGATTGTGAATGTTTTTCTAGTGTAGTTCTGAGGTTGTAAGACTTGTATGTAGCTTTCTAGGTTAATATCTTTTAGGTGCATGGCTTACTTATATATTTTAATTAATCTGAAGATTTTAGTATATTTCTTTGTTTTCAGGTCTGATTTGCCATCAGTACCATCTTTTGAATGGCTACACATGGTTCTTGTTTTTTTATTTTCAGGTGGATTGAATTTGTTTTAGAAAGGCCAAGTGTGTGTTATGTTTTTTTTTTTTTTTTTTTTAGTTTTGAAGTGAATGAGGCTGAGTTAATATTTGGTGGTGATAAATGCTTGGTGCCATGAATAGGCTGCTGAAAAGATGTGAACAGGAAGGATATAAAAATTTTTTCTTCAGCTTAGATATTAATTTTTATTGCACTACTTTTTCTTTGATAGGATAAATATTAATTATAGAAAGTCCTTCAATCCTAGTATGTAAACAGTTTCATGTTTCACACAACAACCCTTGTACATTCCTTTTATCTGTTTTTAGATGTTTTTGCTTCCATTTACTGCCAACTTTGTCTCTTCCTTTTTTTGGATAGTTGCCCATTTCTTTACCCTTTTTGAGGTGACAGTCTTCTGGAGATGGGGGGGGGGGGTTGTTGTACCAGCATTAAGGGATTTTGGTTTGAACTTCTCCTTCCCACTCATTTTACCTGGGTGTGTTAATTAAATTGTTTGCTTAAGGTGTCTACTAAACAGATGTTTATGTGTAAGTTGTTATAGAATGGGTTATCTCAAGAATGGCTTTTGTTCTAGGTCTGAACTGATTTTAAACATGTTTTTTAGTCAGTCATTCTTTTTTTTTATTATTTTAGTAGTGTAGTGACAGTTATGGTAAGATTTGTTAGGTTTTTACTTATTTATGTATTTTAGGTAATTTCGATTTTTATTAGTTCATTTATGATGGACTGGGTCAATTTTGCTAGTAATGCTTTTACTTAGTTAGATGATTGCATTAACTGGACATACTTCAAAAAATTAGTTCAGATTCAGGTTCCATGAATTTAATGTAGATGGGCAGTTGTTTTAGGTTGATATTGTTCATTTTTGATGCATATAGTGTGTAATTTCCTTTTCTTTGTCTTTATCTAATTGACTAGGGGACTGATGGTGCACATAATGTGTAGATAAATATAAAACAGATGTAATACACATAGGAAGTACATCCCATGGCAAATATATGGATTAATGTAATGTGGGTGTATATATCATTAACATTAGCTTCATGCAGTTATTTAGTACAGGGTTGTCCTGATGTTTCACAGGATCAATTATATTCCAGTACTACCACTAGTTTGTACAACTATATTTTCATACAAATTATCCATCTATTTATTTATTTATTTTATTATTATTTTTTTTTTTGAGAACTAGGATGACCAGGTAAGTTATGTCCAATTTTTGGAGGACTGGGAAGAAAAATCTGCAGAACAAATTGAACAGATTGAAAGAGTATTCAGAAAAACATTAAAAAAAAAATGTAAAGATTCTGGATATAAATAAACTTTTACAAATTTCGAAGTTCATTAAGATGAAATCTTACGTAAAATAGGCCAAATAAAATACACAATATGCATACAGTAAATATAAAAATAATCAAATATACCCTGAACAGTAGGATCTAAAGTAAAATAAAACTATGCAGTAATACATAGTATACATGTAAACACAACCTACTGTGAATAGCAAATGTACACAGCGATGGTCAATACTGTGATTTTGGAATACTGTGTGCTGTTATAATTTGGCCTGCTGTCATATGACACATAACTTTGCATACAGTTTACCATTATTTGGAAAGGTAGTCACCACTCTACTGTTATTGCCTATTGTCAGGCTGCATGTATACCAGCTGAATAGCTAGTTGTATATGCAGATACAGTGATAATGTTTATGTAGTTCAAGTGCACCATACCATGTGTTAGGCCTGCTGGCATCAACAACAGGAGATGTAGACAGCATGTATTTTATTTAATCCTTTATTAGGTAGGTGGTCTAGTCCAATACTGGCTGTTTGCCATACAGACATTATTAGATACTGTTAGCATATAACTTCAAAAATTTTGTCTATTAAAATTTTAGACGCATTTATTAACACTTAAGACATAGGCAAGAATATATTAAAAGAAAATAAAACAAACCATATTAACATTTTTGCTATTTACACACATTATACATGTTTTCCTTCTGTATAACAACTGTATTTCAGTCCACCATTACATAAATCACTCAAATTCTTGCCTTCCCTTAAACCTCACTCCTCCTCCTGAACATTAGTCTACATGTATTATTCCCACAATTCCATTTATTTCTATGTAATTTGCTCCTACCCTTTTCTAAAGATCCCTCTTCCATATCTTCTGTCTCTTTTACAATGTTCAGTACTTCAAATACAGTTGGTTTAGATTTTGATTTCCATTTGACAGCCAACACAATTAAACTTAATAAAGCCTTCCTATGTTCTAGGTAATTCAGATCTTGTGTCCCAGCTCAAAAGACTAACTTCCTTAGTTACAACCATTTGCCCCCTTAATATTTTTAACAGACTACTCTGTAAGGATTTTTTTGAGTCTTCCAGTTCATTATACCCCCAAACACTTGCTCCTGAGATCTCTTTCTTCCCTATCATACCTCCAACATTTACTATCTACATGAGGAAAAATTCTTTGAAGTCTGTTTGGGGTCAAAAATACCTATGAAAACACTTCCAAGCAAATATCCTAAACCTTCTGGACTTTATTGCATACATGGGATCCATATATATGACCTGCCATTGTTACCTTGTAAATTGTTTTTTCAGTCTCTTTTCTCAATCTTTTCTAACCTCCTCTGATTGATTCTTATAGTTATTATACAATATTTTATATGCCCTACTAATTATCCCCTTTTTACTAGTAGCTTCAATTTTAGGTTCAACTAAAAAGTCTACCAGAGCAGTTCTTTCACTAAGGACTCAGTTACCCTTTCTCTTTGCCTATACTCTGATATCAGTCCCCGGTAGGAAAGACAGTTTCTAATAAATACCTTTAATTACCTTTCCCTCTCTAGTTATTTGCTCCCAATAACTTGGTTCCTTTGCCAGTTTTCTCCAGTAAATTCCAGTTCCCTTTTGCCTATTTCCTGTACGCATACTTGTAGTCATCCCTATTTGCAAACTCTAATTTCTCCATTCACATGTTAGCTTAGTTCTTAGAATCCATTTTGCAACTTTATGAATATAATATGTATGGTAGTTATTATTCTCTTTCATGATCTGCATCCAAAATTCCACTTTCTCCTTATTTCTTGAACCCCTGCTACTTTAATGTCATCATCCTTTTCCAGTTTCAATTATAACCTTCTGCTTCAGTTATGTATATGAGCCTTAACTATGTAGCTGTAAAATATCCCTTCAAATTGGGCAATCCTAAACCACCTTGTTCTATTGAGAGGATTAACTCAGCCCACTTAACTGTTGGCCCTCCACAATAAAATCCTTCAACTCTTTATTATTGTCTACAAAATATGCTTGACCTGTATATAAAACAAAAGGGACTAAAAACATTTTCACTGCTTGCATCTTACTATCCATATCCATAAATATGATCTTTCAGTTTCTCAGTTTTTGTGTGATCTTTTTAGTCTCTTCCACATATCCTTAGCTGCCATAACATAAGCCTTTTTAATCCATATACCTAAAAACTTTATCTTATGCCCCATAAATATGGGTATTGTTAAACCAAGTCATGAGTGGGCACATACTTTATGGCTATCACCTTTGTTTTATCTTCATTGATTTTATATTTTGAAATTATTTCAAATGGTCTCAAAATGCTGCACAACACCCAGATGTCCTTTTATAGATTTATCAAGTAGAAATAATATCATATGGCAATAAATCCATTTTTTTATTACCATACCAATTATATCCTTTAATTTCTGAGTCTCTTAATTTCTTTGCCAATTGCTCCAAGTATAAAGAGAATAGCAAATGAGAAAGAGGACACCCCTGTCTGATTCCACTGTTCAAACACAACCTATCAGACAGTGAACTCACACTTTAATTTTTGCTTCTGATCCCTCAGATATCATCCTAATTAATCTTAGTATTATGTCAAGGAAGATTCAACATCTACTTCAACATTGGCATTACAGACTATACTCCATTTGCCATCCTGATCACCTGTCCCAATGTCAAGATCTGCCTTGAAAGCACTTTTCTACTGTTTTTTCTGCCACTCAGCTTTCTCAGACACTTGCAGGGTAAATCACATATCTCTTCTAGTCCAGCTTCCTGCTCATCCTTGGGTCATTCCCTTTCAATAACAGGCAAGATACATAGATACAAGAGTGGGCACCTGTAATCCCTTGTTTATGACCTCCATCCCATAGATGGATAATGGAGATAATGATGATTCCCCACCAACTCCCAGATGACCCAAACTTTGGGGAGGTCTTTGAAATAATAATGCAAAAGCAGGCTTGATCCACAGACCCTACCACACCTAGACAGAGGAATCTGTAAGAGGCATTTTTGCCCCCCCCCCCCCAAGGATGGTTCAACATTGCTGATGAGATAGCCATAGTCATTGTCAGGACCACGTTGGTGAGAATGCAGTGTCGTGGCACCTGTTCTGAGGAGGCCATATAAGATTATCCAGCTTCCTAATGATTGGATTTGCTGGATGCACAATGCTGTGCCAAGCAATATTCTCTCTGTGATATTCCTCTAAAAGGCTCACTTTCTGCACAGCTGTGCTGTCTACTCTCATAATAACAAATCCAGAGTGATGGAGAGATTTGGAAAGTGGGTTTGTACATCCTCGACCTTTACCCTAACAGTGATAAACTACTTATATAAATTAAATAAAAAAATATTTGTCAAATATGCTGCATTTCTAGATGAGAGCCAGCTCAAAAGATGGCCCAGTCCCTTGAAGAGTTGTTATATGGAAACCTCAGGACTAAGTTGTGCTCAAAGATGGCAACTATGTCCTCCATATCAAACCTCATCATGCATTTGCACAGTTCAGTGGATGGTGCAACTAGAACACTAGGCTGAAAAATATTTATTTGCTATCATGCTTGACTGCGCCTTTGTAGACTTCTTAGACATTGTAAACTGCCATTTTTTAAAGCCCCTTTGATGAATTTTCTCTATTATGACTAGCTGTTAAGGATAAGCTGGTGGGCAAAACCCTCACAGCTGTTGACATAATATCCCAGACTCCAAAAGGCTTCTTCTTAATGATGCAAATGAGTCCACCTCAGCTGTGGCACCAGTGTAGCTAAGAGCAGTAACCAGATATCTGGAAGGGGCAAAAGAGCCATGGGAACTTCCTGAATGGATGTTGACCCAAAGCAAGAATAATAAGCAACATTAGGGATACTATCATCTTCCTTTGGGGATACCAGGCTAATTCCTGAGGCCTTGTCAGAGTATCTCGCTCTGGTGGTAGTTGGGGTCACCTGTTCCTCTGTTCCAACCTGTGTTGCTTGCCATTACATAAGAAAACTGAATCCTGACCATAATATCCAGAGGCTATACTGCACCACACCATTCCACACTTCCCCCAAGCCCCTCTCACTTTCACTGTTTGACATTTCACCCCATCATATGAATATGGCAAGAAAAGAGATATCAAACATCATCAAAAAAAGAAACATCTAAGAGGTTTCATTATACCAAAGAGGATCCAGTTACTACTTAAGGTTATTTTCAGTTCTTTTCAAGAGAAACATTCCAGGTTGTCACAGTGCAGTCCATCCTTCCTAGTCTGTCACAAGTCTGGAATCTCCTAGACACTGGCTTCCACATAAAAGACTCCAAAGAGTCTGGGAGGTTTTTTACTGTTCTGGATAAGAACCGGGTATTACTAGTTTTGAACCTTTTCATTTGGTCTCATCTCAACCCCAAGTTGTTTATCAAAAGCATGGCTATAGTTGAAATCAACCAGAGGCTACAACAAGTTAAGGTGTTTCATTAACAGAATGAATGTCTCCTAACCATACTGACCTCAGAAATACTATCTGCAGTTTGTGAGTATCTTCTAGATACTCCCAAATGGTATTCTTACATATCCTGGCAGGATGGATCCTAGGTACTAGTGCCTGCAAGACCATTTTCCTTATAGACAGGATTCCTACTTCTCTGTAATCTGGTGAATCATTCACTCCATTTTCAGTCATAGCAGGTCTTTTCTCAGGACACTAGGATTTGTGGCAGCATATAATTAAATGGTTCCCTCATGCCAGGCTTAACATGAGGCTCTTTCAAAGGACTTTCAGAGATATCCAAGGCATGCAAAAGACATACTTGCATTGATAACTTCATACTCCAAATCTAACTCTAGGAAACCCCTTTCAATGTTTACACCCTCTGTTACAATGAATGCTGCTGAGGCTGGGGACATTGTCAAGAGGTCAGTCTGCATATCAGTTTTCTTGAGACGAGGGAAGCATCCCTCATGCTGCATGAGTCCAAAAACTCTCTACCTCTGGGTGCAATTGCCATCTACATTGGCAACATGGCTGCACTATGGTACATAAGTAGGGAACAGTTGTGTTGGGGTCCACTTTTGCAGCAGTGGTAACTTCTTGGGACTTCTGTTGCACAAGAATTCATTGTATGTCCTAACTTCCAGATATTTGCACACTTGCCACTCCTGCCTAGGCAAAGATGTCCAATTACTTGGACATCAAAACTTCATTGGTACAAGAGGGCTGTCTGCTCACATCATCAAGGTAAGTACTAAAAATTGGTGGGCACCCACCTCAGCCATGATGGAAACCCAGAAAAGGAAAGGGGGAAAAGAGGCGGAAGTAAGGAAATATTACTCCAACAGTGGACATGCAAATATTTACAATTATGGTAAACTCCTAAACATGATTGTACTATATTTGTCATACTATCCACTTATGTGCCAATGATAATTTCTTGTAAAAATTCTCCAAGCTTGTAAACTATAGAGTGGTTGGACTTGAGGAGTGGGTTGAGACTCTGCAAGTAAGCCATAGTAAGCCCTACTCCTGCCGTGTAGGAAACATCCAAACCACCAAAAGGAACAGGACCAGAAAACAGAGTTCAACAGCAAACTATAGCAATGCACAAAAGAAAAAACAAATGCTGGATCTCACTCATCAAAAATTTATTAAGCTTAAAAACACACAGAGCTACTTAGGATAACCCTTCATCAGTGTATAGAAACAACTCACATACATCCATCTTTTCTTATATAGTCATATCAATAAGTCAACCAGTAGAGCTAATTAAATTAAAGGTAAAAGCACCTAAAAACACTAATATAAATACATGTAAATAAAAACATACTATATGAAAATATAGTCGTAAAAACAAATAATTCTAAAACATTTTAATATATTTAAATGCATTTGTTAATGATGTTATACAAAAATACATTTCAGAAAATGTGAATACATTTATAATTTCATCTGCTTTACCTTAAGGATAGGTTTAATATTTGCCAGTGCATTCAGTCCTGGAGGTTTATCAGCCTGATGAAGGGTTATCCCAAAAGCTCTGGGTGTTTTTAAGATTAATACATTTTTGGCGAGTGAGATCCAGTGTTTGGTTTTGTGCTTTGAAAAAAATTGTTCAGACGGCCATGTAGCTGCTTCCAAACTTGATTAAGGGCAGAGCCTTCCTTACAAAAAAATATTAGTGGCTACAGTAAGTCTTTGAGAGTGCGACCATCTTTCCCAATGACAGTCTTGCCATAGAATTAATAGTATATGGCAGTGAAGTGAGCCTCACACTTAGAAATTGTTTGGCTAGAAAAAAGTTTGCCTTAATTACAGTGTGCAAATGACACAAATAATTGATCTGTTTACCTTTTCTCTTTAGTTTTGTCCAAATATATTGGCTGCCTATGCACATCTAGGGAATGAAAGATTATTTCACTTTTATTTTGTGCCAGAGTAAGGTACAGGGAAATGAATGGTCTAATTTAGGGATACATCAGTCATTGGTTAGACATGAAAAAAGGGTTAATGTGAAGTGCAACTTTCTCCTTATGTACAATGAGAAAGGTTTCTTTACACAAACAAGGACCTGCAAATCTAAATTTCTACTAGCAGAAGTTACTGCAGAATCTTGAAATGAGCAGTAGTTGGTTCAAAGGGAAGCAAGGTTAGCTTTTTCTAAAATTTAATTGAGGTCCCATTGTGGTGAAGTCATTATTTGGAGACCGTAGGTACAGGACCTCCTTGAGGAATTGTTTTACAGGTAATCTGGAACAGAGTGTAGATTTCCAAGGTAGGCTAAAACAGTTGACACGTACCTTCAATGAAGCAAAAGACAATCTTGACTTGAAAAGGTCTGAGAGACAACTCTGTATCAATGACACGGAGTACTAGCTTGGGTCTTAGTCTCTCCTCTGGCAGCAAATGGAGAATATTTTCCATTTTGCTAGGCACAATTTCCTTGTGTTAAGCTTCCTAGCACCCTTTGGAATGGATAGTATAAAATGTCTGAAGTGAATGACAGCTAGATTATCGACCCTTAAAGTATTCAGATTGGACTGTACAGAAGATCCTTGTTCTAGGTCACCAGTTCATGTGCTGAGACAGTATTAAAGGTTCTATGTGTACCATACTCGCTAGGAAAGGGAAGTAATGTTACCTAGAAAGTCTGCAAAAGGAGGAGAGGCAGGAGAGCTTAATGGGCTATCATTATCAATTTTGGAACCTTTCTGAACTTTATTAGCGGTAGCAGATCTAAGACTGGTCTCAGAGGGTCATCTTTTCTTGAAAGCAAGAAGAGTCTTGAGTAAAACCCTATGCCTTCCTGTGGCTGTAGAACAAAATGCCCTGTAGTAATGGAGTCAGTAAGTGCCTGGGCACTGGAGATATTCCAGAGAAACTGACTTGCCTAGTAAAATGTAATTTGTATTGAGGTTCCTTTTGTGATTTTTTTTCCATTCTTTTACAAAGATGCTTCACCAGCCTCATACTTTAGGCTGGCAGGCGAGTTAAAGGGATGGAGGGTTATGGTCTGTGTTTTCCCACCCTGTTTCCCCAAGATCTGAACACAATGACTTCACTGCCTTTATCAAATCAGTCTATTTATTCCATCATGGTCAAAAGGCATCCATCCATAAGTTAGATGACAACCCTGTAGGCTATTCCTTCCTGCCTGGAAAGCCTAATCAGCTTATTCATTCACCTCCGATGAGAGCTGAGTAGTAGGGAACAGACCAGATTCAGGTCCTAAAGAGCAGCCTACCCATCAGTTTTGAAGGCAGCTTGCTGACTCATAATTGCTGCTTGGTCAAAAAGAGGAGGAGCCATGCATACCCTCATATACACCTCCCCTTTCCCGGGATATATAAGAACTCTACTTTGACAGTATAAGCCAGTCTGGTCATTTTGTGGGTGATGAACCCAGCCACTGCTAGATACCACAAGTGTGCTGTGGGCCTAGCAGCCTCCCCCTGGATGAGCTAGCAAGTATTGGCCATCCAAGATCATTCTCCCCTGCCCATTCCCTCAGATGTTCATATCAATGAGACATGTGTCAACTAGGCTGTAATCAGGGCTTTGTCCCTCTGCACCAAGGGGCCAGGATGTGGTTGGGTTTTGGGAAGGAATAAGCTCTGTCAAGTCATAGCTATTACCTTTTAGGGTCTCAGCCCTGAAGGACCCCAATCTTCCCATTTTGTTGTAGTGGACTCCCTTCCTCTTATGCTGTTTTCCTTTGCCCTTTCTCTGGGGAAAAGGGCCACATTTTTATAGGATAGTTCCTGCTGTTGATGGGTGGATGGTAGTGAAACAACTCTTTCACTGACTGCATAGCCTTGTCATTCTCCCCCAACTTTGTAAACACCTGTTTTGAATGGAGTAGGCAAAAAGCAAATTGTTCTGAAGTAGGGCATTATGGTCTGAAAAGGGGCAGTTCTCATCCAGGCATGTCTGCTTATCACTGACCTCAAAGCTACCATACTACAAGCAGCATCAACAGCATTACAGCCACATTTGATAAAGTACTTTGCAATGTGGGAAGAAAGGTTGCATAATTCAAGCACTGAATCTCAGGACTTTATCTGGTGTCTTCTTAGTCTTGTTCTTTAAGGCAGGAGCACCCCCTTTTATTTCAACAGGTCTCGCAGTTAAGAGCTATGAAGGCAGGGTAGCAGAAGTGTAGACTTTCTTCCCAAAGTCATTTAGGATTTAGCATTCCCTATAATGGAGAAGTGGGTACTTGGTCGAAGCTTCAGTAGACTTCTTGCTGATTTTCAATAACATCATGATTGGCTCAGTAATTGGGTTTTTATGAAGATATTTGTGGGAATCCACAGCTCTGTAAAAAATGGTCTATTTTCCAGATTGCAGGATATTGTTAGGAGACTCCAAAGATGAACTGTCGAGTGCATCCTGCAAGGCTTCTGTTACTAGTAGTATTGCTAAGGATTTTTGATTAGGTAAGCCAAGGAGGTCCTTCTGTTGCTTCCTTGATCTCTGAGAGCTCAGACTTGCATTTGAAACAATACTTCATTCTGCTGAGACTATCAACAATTAAGAAATCCTATGGAAGTGACAAAGATGATAATGAGTCCTCAATGCCTAATTCATACCCAAAAGTAGAAGACATTTGGTTCACATATGCCAGTTCATCCACCTCTCAGTCTGAAGACTCTGATTCTTTTTTTTAAGACTAGGGCCCTGAAACACTGACTTCTGAAAATGGTTGAAGGTTTTTAAAAAGAACAAGATCTCATTAAACTAAAAAAAATCACTTTATATCAAAGGTTGGGGCTGAAATAACACTGGAATGTGTCTCCAAAAAGTATTTCAAATTTGTATTCAATAAAGTTGGTCAAGTGCTTTCGTCCTCTTATTTTAGGACTTTATCAGAACCAACTCATCTATGAGACCCTGACTAACAGCAGTTTAGATTTTTTCTCAATGGCTTTAAACCCTGAGACAAAGCCTGGGAGGCAGGAAGGGATGAAGGCCTACCACCTCATGCTTAGATAGGAGGATGGACATCTGTGACATGGATGCTCTGGGCTTATGTTTTGGAATGTCTGAATTAGAAGTCAGTGTATGTGGACAGATGAAGACCTCAGTCTCTGAATATGTGACACCCTCACATACCAACACTGAGGATACTACTGTCACCATTGCAAATCTAGCTTTAGGCATCAGAACCAGATACCCATAGTGCAGTAATGGGACTGACCAGTGACTGAAGGATTTCAGCATGGAAAGATGTGCTGTTGACTGGGCATGTAGCTACCTACTGAAGGACAACACCAGAGACCTCATACCAATCTGCAGCTATCAGGGCCATGGACTGTAAAATCTCCTCTCCGAAGGTCTTCATCATTCAACTAGATATCACTAGTCTCCCTTAAAATCCTTCTTGAAGGTAATTCAAAATTTTTTTTGGCTACATGGGGCATCTGTAATTGGCTTGACTGATGCCATTGCAGCCTAGATTAAGGCACACAACCATTGCTGGTTCAAATAATTCTGGAGAGTCTTGGCTGTCTGCTCAATTGCCTTCTGATTGAAGCCAGCTTAATGCCTAAAGAGAATAAACACAGAGAGTGGAAATATTTATCTGGGATCTGCCTCTGACATCTATACTCATTGCCCATACTACCTAAAGTATAAGCATGTATGGAATACTCTGAAAACTCTGGAATGCAGGCCAAACCAATTGTGTGTTGAATACTAACACAATATACATGAGTCTGAACCCATATTATAGAAAGAACTGAAGTTGGCATGGGTGGAAGTTTCTCTTAGACCTCTGACATGCTGATGTTTAGGTAGGAGGGCGTCTTCCCAACCAGGAAGGGGAAGGGTGCAAAGCTCTTTAAGTCAGGCCTGATGCTGATTCTTTTATGGCATAAGATCTTGGAAGTTATCACTACTGCAACAGTGGGAAATCCATTGAACATTATACTTCTACCTCCTGTCAAAATGTGATGATGGTACGGGAATTTGCAGTATCAACCAATTGCTTGCTAACAGCCAGTCACATCTTGGGAAGTCAGTTCTGTAGCAGGCAGGACAATCCATTTCTTCTGGATGCTGCTCACGTGGTTCCTCAACCTATCAATAGCACTGAAGGACTTCCAACTCTGAAGGAAACCTTGCTACAACATGTTTGCATCTCCTCTTTCATTATGTACCCTCCAGGGGAATTTCCCAGTTGTGTTCTCATTGAGAACTTGCCCCAGGACTACTTCACACATTTCCCCTTATTTTGAATTTTATACACAAAGCCAAGGTAAACAAATGCAGTCATTTTCATAGCCACATTCTGGCCTTAACAAGTTTGGTTTTCTTTGTTTTGGCCTCATCTTTTGGGGAAGCCTCTGTGTCTATTGGCCATTCAGAATCTGCCTGACTTGCCCATCTAGCAAGTCTCACCTGGACCACAACTAACGTCAGCTAATTCCATGGTTTCTCCAGTTCCATTTATGGACAGGGAATCTCCATAGTCTCCTGGAATGGTCCAGATCCTTACTTCACTCTAAGACCCAACATCAGAAAAACATACAAGAGGCAAATGGACATACTTTTCTATCTGGTCTTCTTCTAAAGGCTTAGATTCCAGTACAGCTCATATCTCTAGAGTTTTGGATCCAGAGAGACAGGGACAACATTTCCAATGTAAAATATAAACCCCAAACAGGAAAAAATCAATAAAAGGTGATTATATTTATACTATACCTCTGAGGTAGACTTTTCAAACTTTTAAATAAGCTAAAGACGATTAATTGAAATCTTGATTAAGGTTAAAAAGGCAACACAATGTAACTTAATAACAGAACATCAGCCTCAATCACAAATTTGGGAAAGCACTACAAAGGTTTGATAAAAACATTAGTTCCATTAATATACAAACCCCAAAAATGTCTGATATTCTTACATTTCTGAGGATTTTGTTTTGCATGTGTGGATTTAAAACAAAACTAAGACTTAAATTGACTGGATGTAAATTCTGACTTAGACATTCAGGATGATTTATTGAATTAGGAGTACATCTGATATGAGTGAAATGTATGCTGATACTGTAAGTAGTGATAATATTGAGAATAATTTTGTTACTAGTTATGGTTGTTCAACTGTTACAAAACTGTTGATCAGTAAAAGATTTGTGCCACCAAAAATTAAATATCATTGTAAATATTTTTGAGGAAGATTACACTTTTTCTTAAAGAGAAATGAAAATGCAATTTAACATAGGAAGAATCATTTGATTTTTACATAACGAACTTCAAAGATGAACAACAGGTATAGTTAAGGAAGCAGATGAGCTATCTAGTAAATAGAAATAAATTATGGCATGAGCATTTTCCCATTATGTTCTACTGATCAGTAAAACTAAGACATGTTGAATTTAAAGGGGAAAAACCTAAGTATAAGATCTCTTTAAGTCACAAAGTTGTAGTATTCTTTATCATGAAAATACTTCTTTGGACTTATACCCTCAAATCTCACTCAGAAGTGGATGTTTTAGAAAAATGAAGGGAGATTTTGTTGATAATTTTTACAAAATCATTAGGATGTTGGGTTTATGTAAATATTAGGTACAGTTTGAGGCTGTATTTAATAGCATGTTTTTTGGGAGATGATCCATGTACAACTTAAATTGTGGAATCCTAGCGTTATTTACCCTTGTCTTCTGACAAAAAAAATTATTTGCAGCTGAAGGGGTACTGCAGTGAAATCACAGTTGGGCACACACACATGCAGATCCTTTCATGAGATCTTTGAAATGGAATTTTTCAATGAGATTTTTTTTCAATGAAAAAGTTGCCTTTTATGGCTAATTGACATTTGTTTTCATGAGGGATCAGTCAGTGACTCACACCTTTTATTGGGAGTTGTAAAAATAATGGTTACAGCTTGGAATTTATCTATGATATGAATATCACTATCATAGATGAAGTAGGCAAATTCCTCATAGGTAATTCTCCAGGGCTCTTGGAAATACTGTATCACAATATGACTCTGATGCACCCAAGGAGATGATAAAAGGCACTAGGAAGAAGCTACACAGGAATGAGTATGCTCAACAAAATATTGAAAGTAATTCTGCTACAAATATGTAGATTAAATAAGGTCTAAAATAAAGCTTGCTTAAATGTAGAAAGAGAGTTTAACAATATGTGATTAGCATCCACACTAAATGACTGTGGCTTGAAAATTAAGGAACTTGCTTAATGGACATGTTTTCTTACAGAATCAGCAAAAATGTAAAAACTGACCTCTTATGTATGCATTACATTGTCAGTAAAGAGCAACAATGTAAAAACAGGATGTATGTTTACACATTGTCAGGAAAAAAGCTAATCTGGTTCCTTAAAGGCTGGACAAACAGGAAAACAATCTGCATCATAAGGCATTGTTAAGTAAGAAAGTTTGAAGTCAGCATTTGCACAAGAACAGATGTTCCCATACAAAGATCAAAATAGAATACCAAAGAAAAAAACAGGATATTCATACTGTCAGAAAAGCTGATCACGTACAAAAAGAACATTGTTAAAAACAATATCAAGTCAGCATCTGCAACAGGATGAGCAATTCTCCAAAATAGAATACCACAAGGAAATCTATATGTGTGTGCATGACTAGAACAGTATATAAGATCTGTATTAATTCAGTTATGTTAGAGGCATTGGTAGGGACACATTTTTTCCGATGTATATGTTATATCTCTGACATCATCCATGTTAAAGAAGTAAAGTAGAACAGTACCTGAAGCTGCAACGTTAGTCCTTGTGGTTTGTTATGAAAAGTTTTTTGTTACTGCTATGAGTTTGGTGCTGCAAAGTATATTCTCTCATCAGTGTATATTCTGCAAGTTTCTGTATGCAACAGACTGTGAATGCAACTATAACCAGACTTTGATTTCAGCAAAACCCAGCCAGCAAGACTGTGCGTCTTAAGAAGACTTCGGAGCCATCACAGTAAGAATCACAGTAAGCAGCACCTTATCATTAATTTTTTTCAGAAATCAGATAAATAACTGTGAATCAAAGGTGCTTAAAACCCATTAAAATTATGTTTAGAATGTACAGTGTGGTTTCACAGGAAAATGAGGAAAATTCAGAGGAATATTTTGTGACAACTTACACAAACGATTCTGGGTTGAGGGAAATGATGCATTTTAAAAATACATGAGGTCAATCTGTTCTTTTCTTCTGAAAGATAAGACCTTCTGACATAGAAAGGCAAAAAACAAAGATGTGGATTAAGCATGTTTTACTTAGAGATCATATGAATTTACGTGAACAGAAAGTATTAACTGGGAGAAATTATATTATGTAATTTTGTGAGATGGTGCATATTATAGAAGCAAGTACAAAAAAAAAACCCGAAGTGATATGAGTAACAAAAATTAAAATGTGAGAAGGCAGATTAAGGGCAATATGGTTGCAGCACACTGTAAAACTACACAATGGAAAGGAAAATCAGCAGTTTTCAGCGGTTTTGGTGCAATCAATTTTTAAGAGGGGTGCAGTCATGGAGAATTCTCTTATTTTTAAAAGCAGAAATGGGTCTTAAAGTTTTATACTTTAGTGAATAACGCTTGCTTCTGGACTTTAATTGGTCCTTTTTATTGTACCATTAATAAATGTGTCTATAAACTATTTTACCAATTTGTCTACTTAACTTAGCAGTTTAAAGCAGTGAAATAAAAACATTTACATATTGAAGGCTAACTGTCTTAGTTGGTGTGGATTTTCTTTTCACTACAGTCTTTTTAAAATATTTGGTATGCAAGCTGATTGTTTTCTGTCTTGGAAGGCAAAGTGCCTAGGTGCCAAGAAAAGAAAGATAAAAAGTTCTATTTCTGCAGTCTTTACTTCTGTAAAAAATATATATATTCTTATGGTGCATGTTTAAAAGTATCCTCATCTTTTCTTTGACAAATTGACAAGATGCATTGCTAGCCAAATTAATCAAGAACTAGTTTGATTTGGCAGTACTGCACATTCAGATTTCTCATAAGCTAGCGATGGAGTGATTGCCTATAACCCAGAACCACATTCATGTCAAAAACATCTCCGAGATTACTAAGGGTAAAAAAAAAAAAAAAAAAAAACTAAGGTTTCAAGCAGAACTGTTGGACTGTCACACTGACTTTTTTCAAGAATACTAATTAATTTTACTATATACATTGCACATTCCGCATGCTTGGTAACCTTTTCCCTTGTGGTTGGCCCTCAATTTCCTTTAATTTTCTTTATTTCTCTTTTAGTATTAAAAAAAAGAAGAAAAAAACACAGGGTCAATTCCATTACCAGGTATTTTGGGTCAGAATCTAAGCATTTTTCTTGATACAACTCTAATTTTAACATTTGTTACACATTTCTCCCCTTAATATGTACTCATATTACCAGTCTACATTTGTTACACATTTCTCCCTTTAATATGTACTCATATTACCAATCTGCCCTTCAGAGTCCCTTTCATTTCCTCCAGTCTTATATTCCTCAGCATCATTCATTCATGCATTATAGTGCCCCAACATCTGCACTGTTGTTCATGCTTTCTACAACACACCATCATTGCCATATTTCTCTCTAATTTTCTTAGCTCCTCCATAAGCATTGGTACTGCGTGTATACTTGTTTCCTCTTTTCTTTTCCATTTCCTTATTATACATTTCTTTGCAACTACTAATACCAAGGATATTAATGCACCAATGTGCCTTTGTATGCCTAAATCTCTTATCCAGCTAAAATGAAAATTATCCGTCATGTACCATTCATTCCTGCTTAACTTGTGTACCAATTCTTCCATATCTTTCTTAAACTTCTTATATTCCCAAAAGATGTGATCCCAGTCTTCTGCTTGCAGTTTCCACAACTCCCACTTGTCCTGGGAAATATTTTTTGTATTCTGTTTGGGGACGTAAAATATTTATATAGAGACCTCCACACAATTATTCTAAACATATGGGCTCTAGTAGCCTCCTTGGGTATGCAATATATTTTTATCTATTCTTCATTTCCAACCTGCCTATTAAGTTGCACTCCCTATACATCTGCCTGATCATCCTTTATCACCCATCCTTTTTTATCATTCTTCTTACTATTTTTTTGTTAGTAGTCTCATCTGTTCTTTTTTCTAACATTAATTCAGTCTTGGTTTTATTGTGGTCCCTATTTCCATAGCCCTCATATTATACTAAGATGCCACAGATTCCTCTGCATTTTAGCACTTCCATGTCATTGGTTTTAAAATGCATACAAAATTCATGCCATCCCATTCTTTTCCTCCTTGCCTCATTTTCTTCCATAAACAAAACTTTTTTTTTTTAGTCTTTCATCCTTTCGTTATTGATGCAAACATTGTCTAGGGTCAGACGTCAAACTACCACGTGTAATGTTAAACGTGTCCTCTACAATCAGGAGAATTTTCTCTGCTGGGGTTCCAGCCTCTTCTTCTGTTAATGTTCCCCAAATATTTAGCCCAATATCAAGTTTTTTTCTATTTGGTGGTATATCATGCAGGTTGCATACTATAGGATAATTTTAGATGTGCTGTTCAAAATACTGTTGTAAATGCAGGACTAACAAAGACTAAAGCAAATGGAACTGCACTATGATGAGGCTGGATATCGACCAAATAAAAACCAACAACAATGAAAAACCAGCAAACACTGAGGAAGGATCTTTTTGGTCTGAAAGCTTTGCTAAATAAAGGTGTTTGCTTTTTATGGCATTTGCTGTTTTTTATAGGTTCATAGATGGGTACTAGGCTATTGGCCATAGGGCCTATATAAGCCTAGCCAAATGGTACCCTGGCTTTTGCCAACCAAGAAAATTATTTTCCTGTGCCCCTGTCAAGCAGAGCCACAGAAGTGATCCCCGGGGTGAATTTCCTATCTCCCATCCAATCATCAAGATTTTTCTTGAAGAGTGCTAATGAGGAGCTTTGTTTGATACAGATAGGTAGTTTGTTCCAGAGTATGGGAAGTCTCTGGGACAGGAATCTATCCCTCCTGCATGTTCTATTTATTGTGGTGACAAGGTTTAGGTCCCTAGAGCGTGTAGCTCGGAGGGATTGGGATTTCCTTACGTGGAGCATATCCAACAGCTCTGGGTTTGACATAGCTTTGTATGTCAGGCAGAGATCACCTCTGAGTAGGCGATATGCGACAGAGTAAAGCTGGAATTTTTTGAGACAGTCTGCGTAGGGCATCTGTTTGAGGCTGGTAATCCTCTTTGTGAGGTATTTCTGTGGCCTTTCCAGTTGTTGTAGAGGTCTTGTGAGGTATATACCAAAAGGGGCGTTGTACTCTATTAATGGGTCTAATGAGTGATGAGTAGAGAGGAACACTGACCTCTTTTTTTCCTGGATGTGAAACCTTTTGTGATGAGGTGTGCCATGTAGAAGGATTTTCTGATTACTGTGGTGATGTGATTATCAAAGGAGAGACTACTGTCCACCTGTGTCCCAAGGTCTCTTACCACACTTTCAGTGTTAAGTAGACTACCGTCTATGTGGTAGTTCATGGGTACAGAGTTTTTACCAAAAAGGATGACAATGCACTTTTTGGCATTGAGCTTGTGGTCATGGCTTTGACACCAGGCATCTGTCTCAGTGAGGCCCTTTTGTAGGATGTCCACATCGTTAGGAGTTTTGGTTATGGCTCCTAGTTTGCAGTCATCTGCGAACTTTGTTAGCCAAAGACCTTCTTGTTAGCCTGTACTTCAGAGAAGTAGATACCAAATAGGAGAGGACCCAGGACAGAACCCTGTGGTACTCCACTTGTCACTGGTCTGAAGTTTGATTTAGAGTCTGCTACTTTCACAGTGTGGGTTCTGTCAGTGAGCCAGTTGGCAACCCATCTTGTGACATTTCATTGTTTTTGGGTTGTACATTTAGAACTGCCAGTCCTCCCTCTTGTATAGGCAGTATAACGTTTTGCCATCCTGCTTTATGATGTTTGTCCCCAAGATATAGTTTATCTGCTTTCTCACTACTTCCCCAAACTTCTTACTGGGGTCATATCCAAATGCCTATACCACATATTAGGGCACTAAGAACATTTTTACTGTCTGTATTCCCTGATCCATATTGCCCCACATCCCTCCATTTTTTAGCAGACTATTTTAACTTTAGATGTTATGTGATCCTATCTCGCCTACATTCTGAATGATGGGTTCGGAGCCGATCCCTCGGCTCCGACTCGGCACGCTTATGCCAAAGAGCGAAGTCTCTTATTGGCTGAGCTTACTATATCCCAGGATGCACCACCAACAGTCCCCCAGATCTCGTTTGCCGCTTAACTGCAAGGACGTGGTCTCGAGCTGGCTGGGCTGAGTAGCTTTTATTAACTACTTTTTCTGTCAGTTTTTGTGCTTGTATTTCACAAAAGCCGTTTTAACGGCTATTGCTATTGCTATTGTGTTCGATTGAGTACTGGAATTTCTTGTGTGTGATTGGGTAGAGTTTGTTTTGGCCCCCCTTTCAATCCAGGGCCTTTTCGGTCAAACTTTATAACTGAACTTTTTAGTGTTTTAAAGTTCCCGGTTATTACACCTAAGGTTGTGTTTTACACAGTTTCTGTAAGCCTTGGTTTTTGTCATAAGCGATTCTACAGTGGTTAAATTTCCTGTCAGAAATTGTTAACATTATGTCTCAAGCCCCTAGGCCTTCGGGCTTTAAAAAATGTACTAAATGTGCTTTTAAGATGTCTGTTACTGATGACCATCTACTTTGTGTTTATTGTTTAGGGGCAAAGCACTTGCAGGAGTCATGCAGCGTATGTCACGCTTTTTCCTCTAGGGTCCTCCAGGAGAGGAAAAATAAATTAATTCTTAAAGGGTTGATTAAACCCTCTTTGAAGAAGCCTTGTCTTCGCTCCGACTCCTGCCAAAGAAAAGGGCTTGGCTCCGACCAGTCCGTCGGATCCGACTGCCAAGAGACCTAGGCAGGCCTCTCCTTCGGCTCCAAAGACTTCGGAGCCGAGGTCGGAACGGTCTGCCTCGATGCCACCAGTATCGACTCCTCGGGCTTCGGAGCCGATGGCTGGGGCATCGAGAGGCGGGTCACCTTCGTCGGCTCCACTGCTCTCGGAGCCGACAAGGGTCGCCCGCTCAGACACTTCCTCCTCGGCGCCGAAGTCTACCTCGGCACCGATGGAATCTGGTGTGTGTGTTTCCTCGGCGCCGATTCTCATCGAGTCGCCTCGGAGCCGGTCCCCTAGTCCCTTGGGGCCGAGGGAGAGGTCTTCTCGAACCCGTTCTGTTTCCTCTCGGTCTTGAGAATGTCGGATTCTGATATAGACAGGGTGCTCCAAAGACTTTTCCAGTCCCCAGTCTTCCAAAAATTTGTTTCGGCTCCGACCCAGTTGGCTTCGGAGCCGATGGCCATGACCCATCCCATTGCTATTCCTCCTCCGACTGCTTGGGCTCCGTCGGAGCAGGTGCTCTTGGAGCCGGTGGAGATCTCAGGGTCGGCTCCGACCCTTACTCCAACCCGGGCCCTCGGGTCCGAGTTTGGTATGCGGACTTCTTCGGCTGGACCCGAGGGTGATGTTTGGGACCGATGCTTCGGTTCGAGCCTCCTCTCGGTGCTTGACTGCGGGACTTCCGTCTACTATCATGGCCCGGAGACTGGGCGCTCCCAGGATTCTGGAGGTCCGGCTTTCAGAGCCATGAGGAGTGCCTTGGCCAAATCCTCTTGACCATCTCTCCGGTTTTACCAGCACCTTCCCTGGGCGTGGAGACTGGGTCTTTGGTAGTTCCCCTGTCTGTGGCCAGCGGAGCCCGAGGCCTGAGGTTACCCCAGTGGGGTTCCCCTCTTCCTGAGGGTTTTGAGTCATCTCCAGAGGAACCCCCAAGGAAGAGATCGTGCAAGAGGAAGCACGTGGACTCCCGAGTCTATCACATCGGACACGGATATGGATGATGCAGAGGGGTCCCTAAGTCGTCCTCGGATGATGTCTCCTTTGCAGACATCTTAGAGATCCTCAAACAACGAGGCGGCTGGATGTCCAAACCCCCTCTGCGGACGAATCAGTGCTCCTCAAGGCCTTTGGGGCTCAGCCCTCCGCCTCCTGGGTATCTCCGCCCTTGACGAGCTTCTGGATTTAGTTTGTCGAGGCGGGAACACCCGGATACTGTGGAACCAGTCCCTTCTCGTCCAAACAAATTCTTATCTGCTCCCCGAGAAGGAGTTCCTTACTAAAGGCGTGGCTGTAGATGCCATGGTGGTGGCATCTGCTACACAGCAGGGCGTGGCAGAGGCTTCAACGTCCATCCATCCTCCTAATAAGGAGTCTAGGAGTATGGATAGGTACGGAAGCGCACCCTGACTTCAGCGGCCTTTACCTTAAGGTCTCTGAATTATTTGGCACATTTTACTAGGCTTCAGAGGGATCTGGTCAAGGAGTTGTCAGACTCCTCTCGGGTAACCTACCTGAGCAGCTAGCCCAGTCCGTTAGCTCTCAGTTGGCTATCCTGGCGTCAATTGCTAACTCGTCCATGAGGCTCATATCCTATGCGGCCGAAGGGGCGGGTAGAGCGGCAGGCACAGGCGTGGCTCACGAGACAGGCCTGGCTCCGCTTGTGTCAGTTCGGAGGCCTTCAAGTCTTCCTTCGCCGACGCTCCCTTTGATGGGTCCTCATTGTTTGGACCCAAGGTGAAAGACACCCTTACCGCTGTGAGCAAGAGGGAAAACGTTATCTGCCGTAGGGGCCCGTTATTCCACTCCCTTCGGCCTTACCCCAAGGCCAAAGGAGGGGAAAATGTGGTTCGAAATCTCGCAAGTTTTTCTCCCAACAGCAGGAAGATTCCCGTCCAGAGGCAGAGGGCGGGAAATTTTTCAGGGAGACGCCGTCCCAGAGGCGGCAGAGGGCCCCGCAATTCTGGAGACCGCGAGTCCTTTCGTGGCTCTTCAGCCTCCCACACGACATGAGGGATTGCCCGGCTGTGCTGCTCCGGAGCCAGTCGGGTGTCGTTGCCAAGCACCTAAAAGCCTGGGAGTCAATCACTCAGGACAGATGGGTGCTTCGGATAATTGCCGGAGGTTACACCATCCCATTCAGATACTCACCCCTCCGTCCAAGAGAATCCCGGACCCACCACCCAGTCAAAGGGAAATAGCAGCCGCAGAAGCTTCAAAGCTGCTACAAAAAGGAGTCATCCAACCGGTCCCCACAGACCAAATCGGATCAGGAAATTACTCCAGGTTCTTTTTAGTGCCAAAAGACAGGGGACCTGAGACCAATATTGGATCTCAGCAGACTGAACCTATCCGTTCACGAAATCCAAATTCGAATGGTCACGTTGCAATCCATTCTCCCGTTGTTGGAGAAGGATGTTTGGATGTGCTCCATAGACCTCAAGGACGCCTATTATCACATACCGATACATCAGGCGTCCAGAAGGTATCTGCGCTTCAGCCTGGGAGCCAGTCATTACCAATTTTGTGCTCTGCCCTTTGGTCTCACCACAGCCCCAGGGTGTTCACCAAGTGTTTGGCAGTAGTGACGGCTCACCTGAGGAGCCTTGGATTCCAAGTGTTTCCCTATCTCGACGACTGGCTCCTGACTGCCACCACCAGGCATCTACTTATGGACAACCTCAAAGCCACCATCTCCTGGGTGTTTCCCTGGGGATTACATTCAATTGGTCAAAGTCTGTCTTGCTGCCCTCTCAGCGCATAAAGTTTATAGGAGCAGAGATAGACTCAAGATTGATGCGTGTCTTTCTTCCTGCCGAAAGGATCCGAACCTTACAGGGCCAAGTTCAAGCTCTGATCTCGAGATCCAAAGCCCCAGCCAGGATGGTCCTACAGGTTCTAGGCTCAATGTCTGCCACGGTACTTTTAGTTCCTCTAGCAAGGTTACACATGAGGATTCTTCAGTGGCTCTTATCAACTCAATGGACCTTTCAAGATCTCCCCCTCAATCATCACATCATGATTACGGAAATATGCAAAGGGACCTGCGCTGGTGGCTTCAGACATCCAACTTGGATCAGGGAAAACCCTTTGTTCTCCCCCCTCCAGCGGTTACCCTGACGACAGATGCCTCCCAGATAGGGTGGGGGCATTGTCTGGGCAGGCTAGTTCAGGGCTCCTGGCTTCCGGACGAAGCTCTTCTCCACATCAACGTGTTGGAGATGAGGGCTGTACTTCTATCCCTACAGGCCTTACACAAGTTCCTTCCTCAGGGTATCATCGCCATCCACACAGACAACATGTCGGTGGTTTGGTATCTGAACAAACAAGGAGGGACCAGATCGTATCCCCTTTGCAGAGAGGCCATGAGAGTGTGGGAATGGGCTGTAGCTACCAACCGCTTCTTGGTAGCGACCCACATCCCGGGAAAGTCAAATGTATTGGCGGACAAATTAAGCAGGACAATTCTCTCTCCTCACGAATGGTCTCTAAACCGCACAGTAGCAGCCCAGGTTTTCAAGAGATGGGGGACGCCGTGCTGCGACCTATTTGCGACTCCACAAAACACCAAGTGCCAAAGGTTCTTCTCCTTGATTCCACATCAGGAAGTACCGGCCATGGATGCTCTAGCTCAACCCTGGCCAACAGGGTTGCTTTATGCTTTTCCTCCAATCCCACTCCTTCCCAAAGTCATTCAAAAGCTTCTCAGCTAAGGTCTTCAATGATTCTGATTGCCCCATACTGGCCTCGTCAGATATGGTTTCCTTACCTGAAAAAGCATGCAGTGGACGATCCGTGGACCTTAGACCTGATCCCGGATTTGCTAATCCATCAGTCGGGACATTGGCATCAGTCCCTTCAATCTCTGAAATTGACAGCTTGGCTCCTCCACTTCCGACCTTAGTCAGAAGCCACACACTAGACCCGGAAGTTGTTCACATTTTGTCTTCGCCCATAAACCCACCACTAACAAATTGTACCTCAGTAAGTGGAAGAGGTTTGCTATCTGGGCTCAACTCAAGGGCTTAGACCCTATCACTGCTCCTGTCCCAGAGGTTTTGAAATTCTTAACATCCCTATTTAATCAGGGATCTTCTGTCTCAACTATTAAAGTTCAACTAGCTGCTATCTCTAAATTCCATGAATCCACGGATCCTCCTTTGATGAGCAGCAGGCTATGCAAAACATTCATTAAAGGTGCGAGTCTGTTAAGACCACCAGTTTTCATCCTGCACCTCCGTGGGATCTTGATTTAGTGCTTCGCGCATTAACATCTCCCCCTTTTGAACCGGCTGCTACATGCGAATTAAAATATCTGTCATGGAAAACGGCATTCTTAGTGGCTATTACTTCAGCAAGAAGAGTCTCAGAGCTTCAAGCCCTGTCTATTAAACCACCATATCTGATTTTCCACAAAGATAGAGTATCTCTTAGGCCTAATCCATCCTTTGTCCCAAAGGTCTGCTCTAGTTTCTGTCTTCAACAATCTCTAGAACTACCAGTTTTCTTTCCAAAATTCTCTAATGAGGCAGAATACACTCTCCATAAATTGGATGTTCACAGGCAATTACGCTTCTATTTAGACAGGACCCAGCAACTTCGTAAGTCAGACCAGTTGTTTGTGTCCTTCTCAGATAATAAATTGGGCCAAACCATCACAAAAGCTACAATCTCAAAATGGATCAGAGATTGCATAACTCAGGCCTATTCTTCTTCAAATAAGCAACTCGCATCATCTATCAAAGCTCATTCTACCAGAGCTATGGCTACTTCTATAGCTTTTCATTCCAAGCTCGCTATTTCGAAATTTGTGCTGCGGCTACTTGGTCCAACCCGCACACTTTCATTTCCCACTACAAATTGGATGTGGCATCTAAAGGACGAGCTTCATTTGGTTCCACGGTACTCAGGAGTGTTTTCCAGTGAGCCACCCAGGATTCAGGTGCTAGGGACGCTGTCCCATCATTCAGAATGTAGGCGAGATAGGATCACATAACATCTTTTAGTTATGTACTCACCATAACTTCAGATGTTTGGGATCCATCTCGCCCTACATTCCTGATACCCACCCTCCTTCCGCTGCCTTGCAGATCAGAAGAGATAGAACGGTTTTGAGCTCCACTGTTTTTATCTTGTTTCATCTGACGATGTTATATAAGCAGGGTATGCATGTGTGCATGTATGCGGACAAACTAGATCTGGGGGACTGTTGGTGGTGCATCCTGGGATATAGTAAGCTCAGCCAATAAGAGACTTCGCTCTTTGGCATAAGCGTGCCGAGTCGGAGCCGAGGGATCGGCTCCGAACCCATCATTCAGAATGTAGGCGAGATGGATCCCAAACATCTGAAGTTATGGTGAGTACATAACTAAAAGTTTGCTCACATCTCCTTTAGTAACTCCGAGTTCCTCAGTACCCATACTCCCAGCAGCTTTAATTTGTAATGTTCTTATAAATAAGGATATTCCTGTACTAAGTCATGTGCTGATACACAATTCACACATATAGCCTTAGATTTCTCCTTATGCACTTTGTACCCCAATACCTCTTTAAATCTGCATCGGGGTTAGTTAAGTACAGAATTACATCATCTACAAACATTGACAGCTTTTGTTCTGTTCCATTCGATTTCTAGACTCTCAATCATGACTGCTGTCTTCTGCAGGTGCAGTTACAAGATATAGCACAAATAACAACGTGGAAAGGAGACATTCCTACCTAGTCCCTCTCTCTACACCAATTTCTGCTGAAAGTGTCGCATTTACTTTTATTACTGCCATCAAATCTTTGTTGATGCCTTGCAGTAAAATCCCTAAAAAAAAAACAAAAAGAACCCAATTTTAATCAGCACCTCCAAGAGATACTCCAATTACACCATATCAAATGCTTTCCCACATCCTGCCTCAACAATATTAGGTCCAGTCTTTTTTTCCACTACATTTTAAATGTGTTTCTTATACATTATCAAATGTCTGTCTGTGTTTTACAAAGCCACATTGGTCCTCATTTACTATCCAGGGGCAGAATTTTTGCTTGCCTGTCTGGTAAGATCACTACAAGCACTTTATAATCATGATTTAATATTGAAATTGGTCTGTATTACCCTGGACTACTTGGACACTTTCCTTCTTTTTGGAATGGTGATATCACTGTCATATGCCATGATTCTGGGGGTACTATGAATTGTTTTAGGATCTTATTAAAGTTTCAGCCATATAGGCAAGATTAAGGGCTTCACTTCGAGTTCTATGGACCATCCATCACATTCCAGAGTTTTACCACTTGCCTATTTGCTTTTCTGTTTCTTGCACTGTTATGAGTTGTATTAAAATTCACCCCTCCTCTTCTGTAATCTTATGTGTGTGTTTATTTGGGTAGTGCACTGATCTCAATGCACCATCTGCAGGCACAGCCCAGGTGAATAGGATCACATAAGAAATGAACAAAACATGTTTACATATAAAAGGATATGCTAAAAAGTAATACATGTATATATTTACAGATGCAAAAATATGCTGCAACATTTAGTTCAAGAAGCAGTTTACAATGTCAAAACATGGATGAAAGTGGAATTATGATTTGCAGAGCTTTATGGATCAGATGCATCCATAATGACCAAGATGGCTTATGCTGCATAGATAGCAGTACATCATTATATGTAGAGGTATATAGACATTAGAAGAGGAAATGAGAATAGTTGCAGGAAAGATACTATGGGAAGAAGACAGAGAAAAGGTGAGAGAGGAATGCAGAGGGAAGAGGAGTAGAAAGGAATAGTGGTGCGAGAGAGATGTAAACAGAAGAGGGAAGTTGGATGAATGAGAGGCAGAAAGGGGATGATGAGATAAGGAAGGATGACAGACATAAAGGGGTGTGAAAGCTGCAGGGCTCATCTAATGTGACCTGACTGAGTGCAGCTGCACATTGCTTGAGCTATGAAAAGTTCCTTGAGCTGTAGTATGAAGTCTTGTGTATTTTTGGATGTCTCAGATTGAGAGAGGAATGGAGTCCCCTAGCTTAGGTGCTAGGTTGGAGAATGCATGGTTAGTGCAATAAAGTTTAGTTTTTGGAGTTAGTAGGAGCTTGAGAGATACCCCTTACAGTATATGTGGGGGTTTTGGTGAAGAGTTGATGAGTGAGAGGGGACAGTGTTTCAGGAGGAAGGGGGTTGTGAATTAGTGATCCTAGTAGGAGGCTAACTCTGAAATGCACTGGGAGTCATTTAGCTTTGGCAAAACTTAGGCAGTAGTGTTCATTATTGGAAGAATCAGTACTATTCTAGCAGATTTTATTGGCGATGGTTTGTAAGATGGTGGCCTTTTTCTTAGAGGCTGCAGCTATAATGGGTAGTTCATATCGGAGTTGAGATAAGAGTATGCCTTTGCCTATGACAGGTTTGGCTGGTTTGTCCAGAACAGTTTTGTGTTGATCCTTTTGCATGTGTTTTGAATGTGTTGTTGAAAGTTAAGATATTGGTCTAGACAAATGCCAAGGTGTTTGAAGGATGTGCTAGTTTCTATAATGGTGTTAACTTCTTTAATATTAAAGAAGCTGGGTGCTTTGTATATTTTTTGGTTGGTTCCAAACAGCATTTTGTTTGCTTTTATTTTTAGGGACTGAATAAAAGTTTCTGGCCTATTAGAAACTAGTTGAGGGTTTGGAGGTCATCTTGGAGTGGAATTTGTATAAAGAGTGGGATTTGTGTGACCTGCAAATGACCATGTCATCTGCATAAAGAATTTGAGATATGTGAGGATGATCAGATGGGAGTTTGTTGACAAATATAGAGAATAGCAGAGGGGAAAAGTGGAACCCTGGGCAACTCCTTTCATAATAGAAGCTGTTTCAGATGTGGTGGTGCCTACTTCCACCTTGAAGATCAGTCTGTAACCCTAGTTTTTGTATTGCCACTAATGCCTATATCTGTTAATTTGTCAGATAGCAAGCTATGGTCAGTTAGATCAAAGGCTTTTTCAAGGTCAGTAAAGACCACTTCTGTCAGGTTGCCATTGTCCATATTGGATAGGATCTTATCTTTGAGGAAGTAGAAAGCTGTTATGGTGCTGTGTTCAGACCAGAATTAATGCTGCTTCCTAGATAAAAAATGGTATTGATGTAAATAAGCAGCAATTTGGCCATAGATGATTTTTCTAGTATTTTACCTAAAGTGGGAAGTATTGAAATAGGACAGTATTGTGAAGCAGTAGTTGGCTTGGGTAGTTTTCAAACAGGAGTGACTATTGCTGTTTTCCATATATATGAGGCACAATCTTATTAGTTAAGCAAAGGTTGTATATGTGAGTAAAAGGGTGAAAAGGTTCAAGTGAAGATCCTAACACCGGGTACATCCAAAAAGAGATGTTCCTATACACATAAGACTTTCAGCAAAAAACTAGACTCGTCTCATTTTTTTTTTTTTTCAGCTTAATGGTTTGTTAACAACAGTGAAATGGGCTGTCTGTTTTCATGGGCATAAGACACAAATTGTTTGATAACCTTCTTTTTATGAATATCGAATCTGGAGAGAAAGCACTTAACGTTGTGTGTTCTAGTAAACTTTCTACTTGCACATAATGTTGCACATTGGTGTTATTTTTCTTTTCATTAATACGTTTATGCCATTGCCAGTGAGCAAAAGCTCATGGGTTCTGGCTTCTGCACAAAAATTTTTAAATTCCTCTTTCAGATGTTTCTATATTACATATATTGACACAAGGAAAGGTCAACAAAGGACATGAAGTTGCAGTCATTTGCTGACTTTTTGGAGCCAAGGGCAAACTGACATGGCCAGTTGACTTCTTTTCCTGGGGGGCAAGGAGAAGGGAAAGGAATGTAATAAAAACAGAACATTTCTCTTATTTGTCTCCCATCCATAGTTGCATGTGCTGTGCATTTCCATCCTTCCTGGCATGCTTAGCAAAGGTGTTTCATCTCCTCTAGTGAAGTGGATTATTTTTAAATATGTAAATAGTTTGTGGGTTTTAATATTTAAATTCAGTTGTTAGGGTGTAACTTTATAAAGGCTGTTGTATATTTAAAGAGAGCACTACAGCTAACAAGTGTGATCCTTCAGTATTTCAGGAAGAGAGACCCCTTGGGTGCTTAACTAGGTTAATAGCAACCCCCATTTCTCTTGATTCTTTATTGAAATCGGAGATGAATATTGCCTAGCCATGAGTATGCAGGTCTCTCTCTCTTAACTTACATGAAGCTTGGCTTTCAGGATTATTAGAGGGGACGTATTATGGCAAGTTAGAAGAATAATCTCATAATATATATACTATTCTCTCATGAATGATTTTGGCACAGAAACCCATTTAACTAATGCTGAACATCCAAAATTAATGAAATTGGGATACTTTTCAATTGCTTATGCAAGAAACTCATGGTGGACAAAGATGACAGGTGGTCATTCTGGTAAAAGAGGAATTCCCTGGCAATTGGATGACGTATTTAATACAGAAGGTAGATATGTTATGATAAATGATTACATAGCAGGGGTTAGGGCAACCATCCTGAACCTATCTTTTCCCTGACTTGGCAGCTAATGTAGCTAAAGAAATAAGAGAATGAGTGTCATTCCAAGAGATTCTGAATATATTGGGGGGGAGGCAGAATGGAATACCATTCCTTTTTTGGGGGAGGTGCACTCAAATCTTAGGAGATTCTGGATTCCCACATTTGGGAAATAACCCCAGAAAACTTTGCTGCTCTTTGACATGGGAGGACACTCCTAAAACACTGACTATTCCAAATGATATATATACCTGTTTTTCCAGCAAATTCCTGCTGGGCTCCAGGATTGACAAGTTTCTAGTTACAAAGGAGCACATTCATTTGTTATTGGGTCTCCGGTACCATCCAGTTTTTCAGCCAGATTATTCCTCTCTGGTTCTTATACTTTTGATGGATCATGCTCCATATGAGAGAGAGACCCAAGTGATAGTATGAACTTCTGCAAAGGTGTTGCTTTCAGGAATGGTTTGACTACACTTTACACTGAAAAAAAGGCTTATGGTACAACTTGAGGAGGAAATGATGCCACTGAATTGGGATATGCTAAAAGACAGCATTTTAAAGTACTGTCTCTGGATAAAGTGCAAGAAAAAAATAGTGCAAACTCTATAAAGTGAATAATTATCAGGAGGAGGCTAAGGGGACTTTAATAAAAGGAGATATGGAAGCTGAGGCTGCAGTTAAGTATAAGGTTGTCATTAGATTACAGTTTGGAGTTTATCATCAGGGTGTTTGAAAATCATTCTCAAAGTTTAAAGCATCTTGCTATCTAGCTGAGGGCACAGCAGGCAAACAGGTGGGCAACTAGTTTGAAACCCACACATCACTAGGGGTCCTGGCAAGATCCTCAAAGTATTTGCCCATTTTTATGAACAGCTATACAAGGGAAAAGGTGGCCCTTTTCCAGGTCAAGAATTAGAGACTGCAGTCTCTGGAGGTTCCTAGGTTGACAGAGGACTGTCTTGACCAAGTCATGTGTTCTGCGTGTCACAAGGAGAAATGGAAATAGTTATGGATAGCTCAGAAAAGGGAATAATACCTAGTTTGGATGGTCTCCCCTTGAACGTTACGCTTTTATTAGTGAACACTGTCTCAATATATGGACAAATCTTTTCAAAAACATCCTGGATGGAGTACAGATTCCAGATACTTGGCAACAGGCTATGGTATTAGTCATTATGAAAGAAGGGATCTTAAAAGCCCATCCAAGTCTTGAACCATGATTATAAATTATTTACACTAATAATATCCAAGAGGTTGGCCGAGATTCACCTTGAAATTATTCATACGGACAAAACAGGTTTTGTTAACGGTAGGACATCTGAAACACTATAAGGGTGGAACTGATGGTTGAAGAATGCAATAATGCACATAAACTCCTGGCAGTCAGTTGTGATTCAGAAAAAGTATTTAATAGAGTGAGGTGGGAGTATTTGTGCAGGACACGCAAATGACTAAGGAAACCCAAATGTGTTTTTTTCCATGACAAGAAATCCTTGTATGGGAGCATTAGCCAGGGTAAAGATGGGTCCCCGCCTCTCTTAGGATTTAGGGATTTCTATTTGCCATTTATTTGGAACCACTCACCATTAAGCTCAGGCAGTTGCCTTTTCAGAATTATGTGATGAAAGACAAAGAACAAAAGCTGGCTCTTTATGCATATGAATCTTCTTGGTGAATCTCCAGAGAGACTTGGAACAATTGTTTTCGGAATTGCAGATATCTGGCCACCTGTCAAGGTACAGAATTAACAGTGACAAAAAAAAAGGCAATATGTATTAACTTCCTAGTAGAGTATAAACTTATGGATATATGTTTTCCTTTTTGGTTAACTCTGGTAGCAACTGCAACCAGATCAGTCAAACAAACTTTCAGAGATATAACCCAGAAAACAACTAACTTGATTAAGAAATGGGAGACAAGTTTGGATCAGCCCCAGAGAGTACAGGAAGTCAGCTGGTTCATTGTACCCCTGTTGGTTTATTATACACAAGTTACACCATGTCTTCCTCTCCCTAGCAGTCTCAAGTAGCCAATCCAAACAACCTAAAATTTACATGGGCTGGAGCCAAAGCTTGGGTATACTGGAATATTTTTACACTGCCTATAGTAATGTGGGGACTGGGGATACTGGACATGGAAATATATCTGGTAGGAGACATAGTCAAGACTATTTCATCAATAGATTTCCCCTAAAACTGTCAGTTGCTGGAACAGCTTGATTTTGGCACAATTTAGAGGAGTCAGATGGTTACATCCGACAGTAGCCCATCATAAAAGACCAAGAAATGATACTACATCTATGACTGTTGGGCATTAAACAGGGAAAACGCATTAGACTGTCTTCCAGAGGTAACCACAATAATAGATACCCACTGCTGTGGAAGGACAGAGCATGGATCATAAGACTGGTCACTTTGGCCAAACCACTTGAGTTTTGGAACAGTTAATGGTTATTGATAGAGTACTGAATTACCCAGAATTCTTTGAGAAAGTTCAATTGGAGAATGATTGCTTGCTGGAAATTATCTGATATAGTAGGGGAACTTACAAAGATGTAACTATCTCTAATCCCTCAGAGACTGCCCTATAATAATCCAATGTCTTACTGACAGTAGGAGACTTTGCTTTGATTAAGGGAATACTCAGCCACATACATAAAATTCAGCCTGGAACTAAAGCTGTGATAGTGGAATACATGGTGAATTCGCAAGCAAACTTGGGACATCAGCTAGCTTCTTGACAATGGGCTATCCTGATCCTTACACCATCCTATGCTACTAGATGATGTAGGTACAGGTTCTTTGGGTGGCAATTCCTCTTTAAAGTTGTTTTATACTCCAGACAGTCTAGTAAAGATGTTCAAAATTGCAAGTACTTAAGCTTGAGATGCAGGGGGAAGTCAGAGTGGACTGGCTCTATGATTTTTGGGAATATCCCTTGTTGATAGAATTTAAGATGGAGAGCAAGATATTGTGCTACTGGCTCATTTGGAATTGACCAAGTCTAAATTTTTTATTATTGGGTGCCCACTTGAAGTAGGCTTGGACACTGGGAAAAATAGTTTAGTAAATATACTGCTATTGGTCTCAAAAAAGCATGTACTAAATGACAGAAAGTTATTCATCCTCAATGGATTTCTGAAGTAATTGCTTTAATGAACAAGATTAAGGAATTTGAATTAGTGAACTCTGTGGTTTATGTATGAAGAGATTTACAGAAATGGCACCCATAGGTTCTTCTCTTTCATAGTTCAGAAGATTAGGTAAGATTTTGTACTACAAGAGGTTTTATATGAGCAACCATACATTTGGTGTGGATATTCTATGCTACTTTGGAAAAGTACTCATGGTTTGACCCTTTTCATCTGTGGTCTTACATAATCTTTTTTCTCTTACTGTGGAAGTTGAGTTTCATTACAATCTACTGCATATTGTTAATTTGTTTACATGGATTTAAAAAAAAAGATCACAATCTTTTCCAGTTTCTACTTCTCTTCTGTTGTCTATTCAGGGTTTCATAAAATTCTTTAAATATTCTATTTCACCAGGTTTCCTAACCATCCTTCCTAAACCTCAATTGCTGATTTTCATTACATCTCTATCAACTTTTTTTATGATAATCTTAAGCTAATTTTTGTTTTATCCTTCCATGGCAATATGCCTTTACAAGTACCAGTTTTACTTCCCTCAAATTGCTCCTTCCCATCTCCTCTCCAGTTCTGCGAATTCCTCTCTTTGCTCTTCATCGAACTATTCAATACACTCTTGTACATCCTTAATTTTTTGCAACTTCTCCTTTTTTCCTTTCTGCCCAGTGAATCCTCTCCTGTCTTTACCCTTAACTTCTTACTTTATTCAGTCACAGCTTTCCAGTTCCTCGCAATTTTAATTCTTCCGAAATTTTAATTTACTCCTGTAGCCACTTCAGGATTTCTTCCTTTTTCTACTCAGATCTCATCCATCCTACCTTTAGCCACCATTGACTGCTCCTGCTCCCTTATGAATGTCTTTTATCTGTAATACCACAGGTGCATGATCTCAGCACCAGGTGTGCCCGAAAATTCTTAAATATTTATATTCTTCAACTCTGCAGAAATGGTTTAAGCTGACCCATGTCCCATTACTGGCTCAAAGTAAAAGTAAACTTTCTATTCACCAGTGCAATATTAGCTACATTCATCATGCCATATTTTTTTTTAAATATAAATTTCAGAAGTTGCCCCCTCCAAAGTCACTTTAGTTTCCCTTGATCCCCCACTCACATATTCCATACTTACCATGTTCCAGTCTCCTGCTGATATTCCCACTCCCTGAACCAGTGCTATTGCTTCACCCATTAAAGTTTTCAATTCCTTTTTTGTGGGTCGGGGGGTATGAAAATTCCCCAATATGATTCTCTGACTTCACTATTTATCTTATTAACATGCATCATCCCAGTTCATCTGATTTCACACATGCACTAATACTTTCTTTTACTAATGTAATGACTCATCTGTTTCTGTCTTCCAATCCAACCCATTTCCAAACCCTTTTCTAATCAGCTATTCCTTCTCCTGTTTATATAAATGCATCTCTGGCATCATTCATCCACTTTAAGTACTCTAGCACTTTAACGTTGCACTTTGCACTCATCTGCAAGTCCATTTACACCCAACATTATTAATCTTAACCCAGTTTACTTCTATCAAGCCTTCTCTTCTCTTTATCCCCAGGGGAAACTACAACCTTTCCCTCCATGACAATTTCTTTAGATCTTTGTTGTCTGCACTGCTGAATGATCTGTTTTCCAAAGTTTATAGACATACATTTAATATAAAAAATATATTCTGTGAAATTCATACCAGAATTATATACACGAATATTTCCCCATTTCAACACAAGTATCTTTGTTATTGCATAGCAGAACATTTCTCTGTGCTAGCATCTTCACATCTCAGTCATTCCCCTGTATGCTTCCCCATCCTCCAGCCCTCCCTCATGCATGCTTCTCATCCTTTTCTCTCATCTAAAAAGAAAATTGCTGCCTGCATTATTGCATGTCTGTGTTGAAATCCCTAGGTCTAAAATATACTGTATCTTCATGTTATTTTAAATGCGCTCCAAGAGATCACACAGATTCTTAAAAATGGCTTCCCAGTCTTTAATTAATCCAGATACAATTCCAGTAAATCAAATTATCTCAAAAAATAGTCTCTCCACTAGAGAAGGAGGTGTACAATGTCTCTCACCAGAGAAATGACAGCTTCAGTAGTGTCAAACTCTAGGCCTCATCAAAACCTTAGAAAGGGTAACAGCTTCCTAAATGACAAACTTTGCAGAAACATTCTCCTCCTCTCACAAAATTGATTTCAGAAAAGTTGTGGCACAAAAGTGATCCTAGTCTGACTTGATAAGCTTATCTGGAATATACTTAATACTGGACAAGTCAGAGCACCACATTTCTTTGACTTGTTGAAAGTCACTGACTACTTAAAATGTAAAACTGCCTCTTCAAAATTAAACCACTTAATCAAGGGCATTTCCCAAGACTCTACATTAGGTCCTCTTCTATTTTACATAGATCGGGTCTCCCATTATGTGTGATGGCATCCATCTTTTTCCAGTAATCAGATGACTTGACAGTGTGTGCCTGACGTATATCTTCAGAGCAAAACAAAAACTTCAGGCAGTATTTTTGAAACTAGAAGCTTGGTTGAAAACTCCAGGGATTGTCACTGAATATATCCCAACACTAAAAGCATTATCTTCTATATAGTCATCAATATAAGCTGTCAAAAATCATTGGAACTGTGCATTCATGTCAGTTGATGGTCCTTCAGATGAACTAGCCCTTTCTATGAAATACAGCACAGTGACTATACAAGACACCCTCTTACAAGGGTATGAGTCTAATGAAACAAAATGCAGTCAGATTTTTGGGTATTTATATAGAATTAAACTCCCACCATCAGAGTTAAAATGACTTCCGCCTTTAGTCTTTCCAGAGTGTGCTGTGGGATATATCCTGTTTCCTGTCCTTATAAACAATACACCAAACCAATACTCATTTACAATAAAATGACAAGCTGAACTACTACCCGTAGAGCCAAATTTATTTATTTGTATTTATTTATTTAACATTTGTTTACCAGGAAAGTCTGACTTGGAACAAGGCAATTTTCAGCAAAGGCACTGGGAGAAATGATCCAGAAGCATGTCTTTGTGACATGGGAGGAAACTGGAGCACCCGGAGAAAACCCACACAAATGCAGGGAGGACATGCAGACTCCACACAGAAGGTACCCCAGGTGAGAATCAAACTGGAGAACCTCTTGCTTTGAGGTGACAATGCTAACTGCTGCACTACTGCACCGTCTCAGTACCAATAAGGGGTAGTGACTGGGTTTGGTCTTACAATCAAGTTATATCACATATATCTATACATCACATTTGATCTTCTCCATGACATAATCACACTGCAATTAAGCAAACACAGAGTGGCACTAACCCACTAAAGAGTGAAGACTTTCCTATGCAGAAACATTTATTCCATTAAATGTTGTAGCTTTGCAACTTACTTGACTTAGGTCGTAAACACTATTAAACGCTTTAAAAGAGAGGTATGAACTTTTAAATGCATCTATTTAAAGGTGCATATGGCTAAGCTTGTTACAGTCCTCATGACCACTTGTCTATTATTGCTCCTATGGCTTGAGAAAAGAACAAGTTACTCCAATGACAAGGAATTTTACTAGCAAAAACCTTTTCAGAACCACAACAATTTGCTACACTGGCTCATAGCAACTGCCGACTACTGTGTGCAGGGACCTCCCATGTAATTCTATAGCATGCCTCATGTAACTACACCTCTGAAATGTAATACTTGGTCACATCTTATATAAAAGTTTTTTTTCAAGATTTTAACTTCTGGTATTTAAGTCCTGCATTTGAGTAGGTTTCTGCTTGTCTGCATGTCACGCAGCACTACCCACTGCCGCACAATTATGCCCCACAGTCAGACAGATTCATCAATTTCTCCCTTAGATACAGCTGTAGCACATTACTGTAGCCCTCATCCTTAGTAGTTTCCTGGTCAAAGAAATACTGCTAGTGAGCTGTAACACATTAAACCACCAGTTAAAAAAAAAAAAAAAAAAAAAAACACCCTGGGCAGAAATATCCATCCACTGAGCTCCTCCTTGATCGATGCTGAAAAGCCCCCCCTTAGTGACAACAGTCTTCATCTTAGCATTATGGACAGTTGGACTACCCTTGCTTTTCCTGCCAACCTTGTTGACTTGGTCTCTTGAGGCAGTGTAGCAATTGCCTCATGTACGCTGACAAGCCTCTACTAATAACTCACTCTAGTACAGAGTGCTACAGATGTATCTACAGCAATAATCTTGAATCCATGCTCTCTCAAACTCAAAAAAGTAACATGGAAGAAGTCTGTCAATCCACCCACCACTACACATGCACATAGTATGCATTAAACACAAAAATCAACATGCATGGAGATTCTCTTAAAAAAACTTACCAAAACACCAGAGACCTGCAAAACACAAGATTGCTACAACAAACACAGTTCCCACAGCACATGACGAATAGTAACACCAGTGTCTCACCTACCAAGCCCATAAGGTGTAACACTCAAAAAAATAAAATTTCTTGTCACTGGAGGCTCAATAGTGAGACACATGGATGTCCCACTCAACAAGTTGGACAAGGAGAAAGTCACAGTCAGTTGCCTGTCCGGTGCCAGGAATTGTCAGATCATGCATACACTCAGGTTTCTCATCAACAAGTACCATTATGACTCTACCATAGTTCATGTTGGACTGAACAACCAGACATGTACCTCATTGGAATATATGAAGAGAGATATTATTGAGCTCTCATGTCCCAGGCAGGTATGTCCCTAGGTTTGAGCACATACTACCCTTACCTAGAATGATACCATAGTATAAACAAAATGATTGATTTCAATAATTGGCTTAGTTTTTGGTGTCATTCAAAGGGGATCCAGTTCCTGTCACCCTGGGAAGCCATGGTCAACAAACCTTAATGCTTTGCCAGAGACAGTTTGCACTTGGCACCTCTAGGCTTTCAACTGCTGGCAAAGACTCTTGCCTCCCCCATAGTGCCTTTTTTAGGCAAGGTCTCAAAAATAAACTTACCGACTTGAAATTTGCCAGTCATAACAAAATAAGGGTCATGTTGCTAAACGCTAGGAGCTTAAACCAAAAATTGCACACCCTGGAAGTACTTCTAGCACTGGAAGATGTAGATGTCTGTGCAGCCGCAGAAACCTGGTTCAAGACCTGAGAGAGTACCCCGGCCTTGCAAGGCTACAATGCCTTCCACACATTCAGACCACAAAATTAACATATGAGAACCAAAGGAGGTGGTGTATCTATCTATATTAGAGATAAATTCACCTCTCGTGTAGTTAGACTGGACAACTCCATGGAGTTACTCCAAGTTCAGATTATGGTGGGCAAGACCCCCATTCACGTCATAGCCAGTTATAGATCCCCCTTCCGTGGGTCAAGATGTGCATGAAGCCTACATGACCAAACTGGAGACAATCCATATATTACCAAATACTCTGGTTATGGGGGGATTTCAATTATCCTACCATTAACTGGGATACCTTTGCTAGCCCTAACTCACTAGCACAAAAGTTCCTTGACTTTGTTAACTTAAATGCCCTGGAACAAATTGCTCATACTCTGGCAAGAGGAACAAATTTACTAGATCTTGTCCTCACTAACATGTCAAACAGATACACTGTCACAACTGTCTGACCCTCAGTTAAATCTGACCACAAATCTGTCGCCTTCGAGCTGGCACTAACACAAGAAATCACAAAGGGTGAAATCAGACAAAAAACTTCAAAAAGGTAAACTATACCCTCCCTAGGTGAAAGTATTAATGCATTCCAAGCCCTTCCCCAGCTGGAAGTGGTAACTACACCAAAGCTTACACTAAAGCCCTGTACAATCTCTTGCATAAATGTATAGACTCGGCTGTACCAGAAAGAATCAAATCCAGAGCCCCAAGTAAAAACAAGCTGCCATGGTGGACATCCAGCATCAACAAACTTTACAATAAATGCAAAAGTTGCAGTCCAAGAAAACAAAGGAGAGGTCTCAACAATGGAAATTCACCCTCCTCAGCCTCAACAGGCAAATAAGACAACCTGTCAAATTCTCCAAGGACTTTTGAGAAAAAGTTAGCAAGCACAGCCAAGGATAACCATAAGGCCTTTTGCAGCTATGTACGTATCCTAAAAGTAGGACCCAAGCATGTGCATAACTAATGACCAATGGTATCACACACTGACACACAGAGATAGCAAACCTGCTAGCAGGTAGGTTTGGTGAATAATTTCACTCCCTTATCCCCTTCAAACTTACCACAAAGCTTCCCCCAACCCCCCACCCTACATATCTGAAGAGCAGGTCATTGAAGCCATGTCCAGGGCACAAAACACAGCCTCTACGGACCAGATGGCATCCCAGGCTGTCTTCTAAACAGGCTAAAACATGACCTAGCATCACCATTAAGTACTCTTTTCAATCATAACCTAACCACAGGCTTTGTTCCTGCAGAATGGAGAACAGCAACAGTTATTCCCCTCCACAAAGGTGGCCTAGCAACAGACCCAGGGAATTACAGACCCATAAGCTTGACCAGCATCATCTGTAAGGCCATGGAACATATCATTGACCTTATAAATGAAGACATAGGTGAACTCCAAACCCTGGATCCTACCTGATTCAACTTCAAGGGCAGATCCTGCCTGTTAAATCTGGTGGATTTCTTCAAAAATGTGACCAGGATGCACTAATGAGGGCAAATTTGTGTACACCGCATACCTTGACTTCGCAAAGGCTTAAGGCACAATTCAACACTTGGGCATTACCAATAAACTTAGCAAACAATGTAAATCCCTTTGTTGTAAGATGGATTCCCAACTGACTCACAAACTGGGTACACACTATAAAAGTGGGTGACTCCATATCAACCAGCAGACCTGTTAACAGTGGGGTGCAACAGGGATCAGTGCTGGGGCCCCTATTCTTTGGTATATGCTTCTCAGAAGTTTAGGGCAAAATTAAGGGGTTGTGGCTGGCCAAGTTTGCAGACAATTGCAAACTAGGTGCAATTACTGAATCCCCAAATGATGTCAGTACACTCCAGGAGGGTCTTACACAGACCAACAACTGGTGTTTCAGTCACGGTCTCAAACTGAATGCAAAGAAATGCATCATCATTCCCTTCAGCACAATGTCTCAACACTATCAAATCAACAATACCCTAAGTACCCACAAAGTGGTAAGGGACTTGGGATCACAAGTTGACTGCGACCTTAACTTTGACCACCATGTGTCTACTTTGGTAAGGAAAGACTTCTATGTAGCACACTTGATTAGTAAAGGCATTGCCTCAAGATCAAAAGAGTTTATAACCACTCTACACTTATCCGGGCTGTAATGGAGTATAATGCTCCTTTTAGCATGTACCATACAAATCACTGCAGCAATTGGAGAGACCTCAGAGGTTTCTAACAAAGAAGATCAAGGGACCCCAGCACATGCCTTACACAGACTACCTAAGTCCCTGTCACTATACTCTCTATCTATATGACTTCATATAGACTTCTTAAGGGAGACTTATGCCTGGCCTACAGACCAGTCTCAGACCCAAACCTAAACCTAATGAACTTGCTGCATATCCATAAATCAAATGGGACTAGGGATACCCATTCCAGGGACCTAAATATGGTCTTCAACTTAAATAGGACATGCCGGAGGGATAGATTTATCTCCCAGCAACTGCCGCATCTTTGGAATAGGCTACCAATTCATGTGAAGCAGAGCACCTCTATTACACTGCTCAAGCGGAACCTAGACAAGTGGATGGGGCACTGTAAATTCCTACCAGGGATAGCACTTACAGCCCTCTTGGACATGGGCAGTCATTGCTAAATGCAGTCTTGGGTATTGACTAGCATTTCTATGGTATTATATTGGGATGAAACAGCTAGGCTTGAAATTAGCTCTGGTGTCGATAGCTTAGTAATCTTCTATGATCCTATATGTCTTATGTACATAGATGACATGTACATAAAACATGTACATGTCTATTTTTTCTTTGGAATTGTACTTGCTAATTTGACTGGGTAGTGACCGGAAAAGATCTTGTAGCAGCCTCCTCACCCAGTTAACAAGCAAAAATAAATTCAGATCAACATCAAACCCAGAGATCTATAGCTCTACAGGTTCTCTCTTAAATATTTACAGATATCATTATACAAGACTCCCTTGTGTGTACACTCTTGTTCTTTCTCTAATTAATAACTAAAATTACATATCGTCCTTGCCTCACCCCTCTGAATCTCAATATATCCTAATATTTTTCCAAATCTATTACTACTACAGCATTTCTTGACCTGTGATTTTATTGTGCCCATCTTGTTATATATGCAGTGAGGTATCATAAGAAATGTATATCACATCAATCTACCACATTTCCAATCTCTTGAAAGTCAATATGCTCCAATTTCCTTCTAAATTTGTTACTACTGGAACATTCCTTGATCACTTACCTGTTTTACTGTGCCTCCCTAATACCTTACTGTATAAGCTAACACAGGGATCATAATTTTGATGACAGGCTTACCACTGCGGCTATACACACAAACTGAACATGTTATTAAAATGTGTCATAAGGTAACTTTAGTACATAATGGAAGGTCAAGGTTATTCAAAAAATGTGGACAATTACATGCTCATTGTAAATCATAAATTATTCAGGGGAAGAAGTCCAATGGGGTGGGAGGTTGGCATAATGGTTAAGGTGTTTACCTTACAGACACAAGGTGCAGGGTTTGATTCTCACATGGGATACTTGGCTAGGCTTAAAATGGCCCAAAAGGGCACTTAGCCTAGTACTAATCTATGAATCTGCAAAGCAAAATTAAAAGAACAGAAATTGTTATGACTGTATCTACTAAAAATAAAAACTATAGCCATCACATTCTCTGCATCACTAAGTGAAGACATGAAAGATAAAATCTGAGCAGTACATATTGTCATGGAAAATCCCACTCTCCAATACACCACAGAATTACTTATCACAGAAAAATTATATAAGCATTTAAAAGTAAGAAAACACAGGTATGTTG
Source organism: Protopterus annectens (assembly GCF_019279795.1). NCBI lineage: Eukaryota > Metazoa > Chordata > Ceratodontiformes > Protopteridae > Protopterus > Protopterus annectens. Next base: position 1,211,108,497 of record NC_056727.1, read on the forward strand.
AGTTTCGAAGTATCCTAATGTAAACAGGATCCCTGCACACTAGTGACTCAAAGTGATAACACATGTACCAAATCAGATGTACAGAGGGCACATTGCAAATACACTACACATACAAAGTATGTTAACAAGTAAATGCAATTATATTTAAAAGAAAGTATTGAATTTTTATTTCAAATGTCACTGTTTAACAGCAATATTTCATGCTTGCTCACCTCAAAACATGATGTATTGCTTAAGTATATGCTAGCATCGCTGTAACTGTAAAATTCCACTTCAAGTACCTTCATTTATAGCTCATCACACATCATCTTCCTTGACACATTATCGACCTGTATGAACTACTAATAATTTGTCACAGGCTGTACTGGAGTAATGAACGTAATGGTCTTTGATGTTCTAGTATATACTATGAGGTGTCAGTGTCTGTAACAGTAGCCAAACTTGTTTATATATGCTGTCAAATACAAGGCAAACTAATCTGTCAAGCTGCATAATGTATGTATGCTACACGTAACACTAGAGCTTTTCTCACCAGGCCTCTGCTGAAAATGGGCTTGTAGCAAAGTCATACAACCAGATACCAGAAAAGATATCTGCAGTCACCATACGAGAGCAGATCCAATCCACACACATAGCTGGTGTTCTAAGTTTTCAGCATTTATTCAACAAGCAGTTTGTAAATAAGTGAACTATTGGCCAGATTCCAAAAGACTTGTTCTCAGTGTATGGTCTGTATATAAATCAGACTAACACTGCAGGCCATGCTCCAAAAGACTTACTCTCAGTGTAAGAGACTTACTGCAGTCTAATAAAGCCTACTGTGCTACTTAAGGATATCACCAGCCTCTGCCACATCATTTGGCTTCACTTGGCAAATGGTAGTGCCAGCTGAAAACATCCACATGACACGCCAGCATCCCATGGCAGTGGAACCTACAAGCATCAACTTGGAAGTATATCAATAGGTTACTCCTCAGTGAATGTCAGTTTATTACTTCTGGGAAAGTAAGGAGACTGGTACATACAAATGTACCAGTGTTTAGCCAGGAAAAAAAAATGAAAACATGTCCTTCTGCTCACCTCACATCTTCCTGTATTCATAGTCACTTTGGGATCTTCATATTTATGCTGTTCATAGCCACACTTAACAATAATACAGCAGCTTCAATAAAACATGAACACAGAACAATGCACTCATAAAAAGAAATAAAAGCTTTATTGTTCAGGTTATCCAGCCTGTTAACATAATTTTATAAACAAAATACTGCTCACACACTTAACAGTGACCTGTTATTGTACTAGTCATAGATTCATGGATGCAGAACACTGAAAAGACAAAAAACTGTTTGTCAACAACACATTCGGAAGAAATATTTTTCCAAATACAATTTGCAGTAGACAGGAGTTAAGCATAGACTGATTTGTGTTCACTAATGCAAAAGAAATATACTTTCTGCAGCTGTTTGTCCTAAACCTGTAATGAATATGAACTCCTTCCCAAAGGAAGGAGACAAGTAACTGCTTGCCTATTACACTTCACATACCTGTTTCTTCACACGTGCCTCAGCACTTCATTCTTTTCAAGCCATTTGACCATGCTGACCACCAAGATGGAGCTCAGGACAGCTTCCTGAATGACCACTTCTAAACGCAGCTTACTCAACATCACAACTTGCTGAAAATGATCTGGAGACCACATTCCCACTAGTAGACTCTCCTGCTGTAATTGCAGCATTAAAAATGGTGACCGTTGCTCTCCCACATGCATTAGATGACAGCTATAGCCCCTGTAGCTTCTGTTAACTACAGACCAGATGCACGATAACAGCAACTTAGGTAAGAGTTAAGTTATCCAGGGATACTAAGATATTAGAAAAGATTATGTAATGTGGTCTTGCTTGTTCCATACCAACAGTTAAGTTTTCCTCAGCAGACTTGATCTCTGGTGGTGAGGACATGGTCTCTAGGTTCTTTTACAAGACTGTGCAATTCCTGTCATTAGTGTGCAGTAAACACTGCCTCTAGAAAGGTGACAGAAATCTGCACCATTCCCATGACTGCCTTTCTACATTAATGATATAAGCAGCTGCAGTGATGAACCAGAAATGAAATACAGCCATTTTACTTACTGCTACTAGTAGTTATGAATTACTACTGGCCAAACTAATGATTTAGATAATGTGCAGCCAATTTAAGAGGAGAAAAAAAATGCTCTTGTGAAATAAGATGGGGTGAAAACAGGGCTGCTGAAAATCTCTGTCCTTTAACTTGAAATTCCTATGCACCAGCATGTAAATGAGAGACTAAAATAGGACCTGGAAACTGGGAAGATGTCTGAATGAGAAACATATACAAGATCTGCACTTCACAAAATGGATGTGGAGATGGTAGTGGGATGAACTGATGGCTGGGGAAGGGGACCTGGCTTCAGGTCAGGAATCTTGAGGTCAAAGTATTGGCAAACAGGGCAATAAAGTGGGGCATTCCCCAGAGACCAGGCCTCTGTGTATTGCTTTTTAAGTAGCTTATTAGTAGTTTGTATAACACATCACAGAAATACAGGCTACTCTAGAATAGTCCATCTTGGGAGAGGGGACAAAATAACTTGGCAAGACAGATTATAACAGAAGCACAAGTGCCAACAGGTAACATGTTGCAGCATTTGTTGCCTTGAATCCAAACATAAAAAAATCTAAATAAAACCCCAAACCTGAAAACAGTCTGTCCCAAAATAATGTACATTACCAAAGGTATACCAGTAATCTGATTACATGTGAAAGCAAGTTAACTGGATGCAGTGACATATTGCAGCGATACAAGTACAACTGTGTTATGACTATCTGCTTTCCCTGTGCAATTCACAGTAAAACTACAAAAGACAGTATAGTGTGTTTGGAATGGCTTTTGCATGAAATGTACTCACCTGGCATCAATTTCATATTTAAAAAAAGTTAATAAATGTGTTATTACACAAGGAACAACCCACAAAAAGGTAATGGTGCTAGCATGTCACTTTTGGCAGATGATGCATAAAATAGTGGTGTAGTTAGCCAGAGCTGCTACAGGCAGCACAGTAATCTAGCCTGCTATGAAATCTGGGTACAGTGATACATTAAAAGTTTTAGGAATCTAAAACAAGATTTGAATAAGCTCTTACAGAGTTAAAGATGCGAGGGTAGACATGTTAACTTAGCATCTTGTACCGGTCACAGTTCAGTCAATCATGCAGAAACCAAGCAGCATTCAGGCAAAAATGAACTCAATCAGTGGATGTCAAGCAACAGACAAAAGTCTCAAAAGCCTGGTTGCAACAGCTGAATGAGTCTTGTTGTCATAGGTCTCAAACACCAGCAAGAGAGAGTGACAGATAAAAGCCTCACGGTTTTGCACAGGAGTCACTACTCAAAATCTTGCATTCTTGCTCCTTTGCCTAGTGGAACAGGATGATTAAACCTGCAGAAAGGTAGGACTGAAATGTACAACATGCTAGTATATTTATAGCCTAAAAGATGAACTACAAGTAGATGAAATGGAATAGTACCTATGAAACTAGGACTCATAGTGACATAAATACATGCCACAAAGCAGTTTATTTGCCTTTGGGGAAATAAGTATAATATGCTGACTGGTCACATGACAGAGTGCTTGGTCTGTATTCTCCATTTAAATTCAACTTCTACTAGAGCCTGTAATAAAACACTGGAGGTTAGTATAGAGATGAGGATAAGGCACAGAGATCACTTTTGAGACAAAAAGCTTTGAAAGAGAAAAGTCCGACTCTGTTATATACGGGAGAGCCCCCATCTGTGATGCCTGCAACCAAGGGTTGATTACTAGCAGGGGTGCCAAAGTAAGATTGGGGTATGAGGAAATTGGTGGCCACATGCCATGTCTTTTTGACTTTTAGGGATGAATTTTTGTACATGTCTACAGTGGAACGTGTATCATTTCCTCATGGACACTGTCACACTTTATAAGGAGAACATGGGTAAGATATTGATGTGAAATCTCTCTCAGCCCTATAGCATGCCCATAATTGGAATTATGTTGCCCTCTCCGATATCAAAGGTGTGAAACAGGCTTACAACCAAATTAATTGAGACAGAGCAGAAGTAGCTCTCATCGACTTAAAATTACAAGACATACAGGACCAGAAATGGAAAAGATTTTTGCACCATTTCAGCTAGCAAAAAAAAAAGGCAGCAGGAACTGATTTTTTTAATGGAGTATACACTTGCTTTAAAAGCACAAGCTGCCCTCCTCCCCCTCCCCCATGTGAAAAACAACAGGACTGCCCATCTTAAAATCAGGGACATTACTATCACATGCTCGTTTACTACAACAGCTAGCAGAAACCACCAAGCAGTTTTACTAGTGAAATTCCCATCAATCTAAGTAGTAAACAAGGGAAAAAAAGAAAGGAAAAGCATGCTATAACCCCTCATTACCCTATTCGTCAAGAGACACCTGGAACAAAAACTGCTGCCCATACTGTTTAGACAGGGAGGAAAAACAGAAATCAGTTCTATGCCACAGAATCTCTAATCATCATAAGCCTTTCTGTAATGGAGTTAAAAAAAATCTTTTTTTTTTGCTTTCCTATATCTAAGCTATATGTGGCATTTGATTTAGAATGTGTGATAAAATGAACAGAATTCATTATAATTAGGCTCCTGGTTCTAACAAAACAAAACCAGACACACCATTACACCTGCTACATCAGATCTTACACATGTCTAAGGGAATATGTGTACTTTGGTCTTTAAGAAGTATTCTGTTAGGCCATGTTTGGCAGAATGACTACAATAATACAAACAGAACAGGAATAGAAGCAAAAACTGCAAATACACTTGGCACCACTGTGCATGCAAAGTTGTCCTGGAATCATTTCCCCGGAGAATCTGCAAAATAATGCAGTTGTATTGTAATACACAAGATCACAAGCAAAATATTAAATATAAAAACGTGCTTTTGTAAGGTGGATCTCTAGCAAAGATGGATAAAGCTCTGACTGCAGTCCGGGGACCCAGGTTAACAAGTGTGAGATTTGAGAGAGTCATCCAAGGGACGGGAGGGAACTGAGAGTCTGATGATAGTCTGCCAAATCCTCAGAGGAGGAAAGTGGCCAGCCCCCCTGCACTTCTAACAACTGTCAAAGGTTAAGAATAGTAACAGACCCAGTCACTCTGACTTGCCAAAAACCAAATGCTCTATAGCTGGGACTAGGCCTCCAAATTTTGTTTCAGGGATACACTTGTTATGGGGTTTGTTAGCATGTGCAAACCTACCACCTCCCTGGGATGGTAGTCATGATCCCGGGGTCACACCACATCCCATCCTCACCATCCAGCGTCTGAAATCCAAAACTGGAGTGGAGAAAGTAGCAAGCCAATAAGTCACTTAGGAAGCACAATGGTCTTTGAAAGGGAAGAGAAAAAAATTAAAAAAAAGTGCCTTATTCAACTGTCAACACAATGCACACAAAATCTTTGAATAATGTTAAGCTGTTAAAAAGGAAAAAGACAGTTATTTTTGTCTTGCTGGAATCTATTGTGTAATTTCATCTATGTTGCTTGCAATGAAACTGATGTATACATCCGGGGGGAGGGGGTTGGGGGACTTGTCATATCTTTACTTGTATAACAGTATCACAATATTTAATCCAGCCCTGTAAGGTTACAACATTAACATTTTTTATCAGGACTTTAAATATTTTCATATTCCCCCAACAATTTTTTAACCAGAATTTTTAAATGATCTAAAATTATTCTGATGCCCCATAAATATTTTTTGCAATTTATTAACTTGTCCAACAAACAAAGCATGCTTTTCAATATCTAGGTAGGGGCTAACACACCTGCCTTGTTTCTGAACTGGAGTTTCTCTGCAAAGATCATGCCCAAAGGCAGTTTTTGTTCAAACCCACGTGCCTAGATTTCTTTTAAACTGTAAAAGTAAGGCAACTCCCAAATACGTTGTATACTAGGAAAAGAAAGGCTAAGCAGCACTGAAAAAGCAGGGCTAAACTAAGGGTTAAATTTGCTTATTTATAAAGCAGAGCAAACTTACTGCACCACTACTTTCCAGAGTTCATCTCTTGCATGTTGATCCTAAATATTTAATCTGGTGTTTGACAGGCATCAGTGTTCCCTTCACTTCGAACCTACAAAAATGTCTCATGCTTGTATAACCTGTATACTACCATCACTGGCTGGAGTCTCTCAGTGGTCAAATGTCAACTAACTTCATATTGCATATTACAAAAAAAAGGCAGACTGCCACAAGTTGTGAATATCTCCAAAGTAGATTAGGAAAGTTAAACAAGGTGTGAATATCTCAATAGGAAAAGTGAAGTTCTCACATAGGGCCTAGGACGTGGGATGACTTCCCATATGGAAAAGTACTTTTGCTCAGTGAATGAATAAAACAAGCTTTTGTCATTAGCGTGGTCTCGGGAAGATGAATGTTCATTTGGTTACAAAAGAACTGCAGGAGTTGAGATTTAAGAATGATCTCAAGTGAAACCACTGGGACATACACACCACAGAGCACAATGCACAGGGTAAGTAAAACCTGATAGTATGACAGCCTCTGGCTGATTCTGGTTTGCTTTTAAATATGAAGTGCAAATACTCATCCCCAAACCAGATGAAAAACTTAAGCAAGTAATTATTGCAACACTAAATTGTACAGCCATGCACTAAAGTGCTGAACTCCCATGCAACTTGCAGGACATTTCCACTAGAACACAAATGGGCATCTGGTACGGATTTGCAAAACAGGAGTTCTGATAAGTCATTTTTTAATGACTGCAAAAGTGTATGTCCAGTATCTAGAATGAAAATAAGGCCCTGAATAAAGTAGAAAAGAAAGTTTTTGGCATAGAGTTTGAGCAGAAATCAGTGTCCAAACTAAACAAAAATGCCTGTCACATATGCAACGACAGTCTGTAGTTTCATACTTTTACATAAATTGTACAGCAGTGCTCAAAATTTTAGGTTAGTGCTGAAGTCTGAAAATTAGGTTGCCACAGTATCAGCAGAACATGAATACAAACACTGACTGCAGTCACTTTTTACATATGTGGGAAATGAAAGCGTGCTGTTCTATGGCTTACTGAGCTTTTTCACTGATGAAGACTGCAGCTAGGGAACAGGATTACTGACCAACAGCGAGTTTTTGAAATGTCTTAATGAATTAAGGCAATTGCAATGCTCTTCAAATTCTGTAATGCCACCACTGCAAAAAAGTTTGTTTCTGCACCAGCATGGTAGTTTTTGAGTGCAGTGATGTAGGAAGCAAAACAATCTATCACTTGTTACCACACCATTACGGCATGCCAGGGAGCAGATTACAGCACTAGGAAAATACATATCAGATGCACAAGCTTTAACACAGTTGGCTAATGCTGCATTATGTATTTCTTTCATACAAGCAACTTCAGTAATCAGCTATGGTAAACTAGTGCTCTACACTCAGCTTATCTCACCAAGCCTCTAATGCATTGAATAAATAAATGATAAAAAAACAGCACTGCATTCAAAAATAAACACATGTATAAATAACACAATTACTTTCTGTCACACCCTGGGCTGCTTCAGTTCGTATTTACACAGTAGATTCCTTCGATGTGTCCTTGGCCTTTCGACAGCTGTAGAGCCATTTGATGACCCGAGCATTTCGTTCAATGATGGATACCACTGAAGGTATTTGTTCCTTCAGTTCATCTTCCATTAGTCCCATCCCATCATCACTAGAATGAGACATTTCCTCCCCTGCTGATCCAGCACTACTGATGCTTCGAAACATAAGAGACGCAGTATCTGATGTAGCTGGTAAAAAATTTGCCATCCCAAAGTGCTCCACAATGTCTGCATCCAGACCACAGTAGTTAAAGAATCTTTCTTTCTCAGAGACAGCCAATGAGTTCCGCCAGCAGGGGTCAGAATGGGGCTCTCTTGGCCTGGGTATGGGTAGCTCAATAGGTTTCTTTGCACTGTGTGTGGATATGGAAATCCTGTGTCGACATACAGATGGGGTTGCTGCAGGACTAAGTGTGATAAGTTGTAAATTGCAGGATCTTGGTGAAAGAGTTTCTGGAGAAGGCAGTTCTGTAGAATATTCACCCCTAGAAGTGCCTTTATCTTTTACATTCAGCAAAGCTTCAGGGATAGCTACAGTTTTTTCCTTAAGAGATCCTTGGAATAACCACCGGACCAGGCTATAACCTTTGGTATTTTCTTTGTTGACTGTTTTGCAGTCACGCTTTTGGCGATACATGATTAAGGAGTCTGGCCTCATCATTCTTTTCCCAGTGCTTCTTCGCAGGATAGGAGTCTGCTGAGTAACCTTTGGGGCACTGTCAGCTTCCTCTAGATGCTGGTTCTCCTTGCAGCTAGAAACATGGGAGATGCTGTCATATGTAGGCTTGTTCCTTGGACAGGGAGGAGCTGAATAGTGTATATTTCTTGGACAGGGAGGAGGAGTTGCATAGGGCATAATTACAGGTTCTTGCCTGGTGTTTCGAACCTCTTGAGTCTTCACATATTTGGCTTTGTCTGCTTCAAGTCTCTCAACAGCACTAATTACCTGTCCCCTATTTCCACTGTCTATTTGTCGACGTAAGTATTCAGGACCCTTATTCAGGAGCCGCAGAGGGGGAGGAGAACCAATTGGGGAAATGGGCTTCATTTTTGTTTACATGTGCAAATGGCTTCTAATACTGGAGACACATGGCCAGCATTCTATAGAAGGCCTACATTGTAATGTCAACATCAAATATTTGCTTCTGTTGTCAGAGACTGTACTGTATTAACAAAGGACTTTCTTTAACAATGTCACATGATGTTTCTAACATGTGTATGTGTGAGAAGTACAGTTTCATTTAATTTCAACAGCCTGGTTTTAAATGTATTTGACACAGACTTCTGCAACTCAAGAGACATTCAGTTAATAAGAAATTGCCAAGCTATCTTCAGATAAAAAAAAAACACAACAACTGGAATGTCTCAAGATACAAGGACTAATAAATCTGCAACCCTTCAAGTATGCCTCCTCTCAAACATATAACCTGGAACTTTCACTAAATGTGCTGCCAAATGGTTTTAAGTATAGTTATGGCCAATGATTTAACAACTTTTTGGAACCTATCACTCTTATTTGGCTTCAGACAGATTCTAAGAAAAAGGGGCAACATGTGAAGTGTATTTCTTGAAAAAGAGTTCCCACAAAATTTCGGAAGTCATCCAAGCCACTTCTGTAGTCCACGGCATCTATGATGTCAAGACATATTTAGTATTGCAACCTTAGTCTCTTCTACATTTTGACAGCAGAGTCCTGCATAGATATCTATGCGTTGTAACCTTATTTAGGTTTTCCTTGCAGATGCTCCTGAATGAATCCAGCAGCTGGTTGTTAGATCTTGTTACCATCACACTGCCTGTCCACAGAAATAGGGCAAAGAGCAGATTTTATGCATGTCAAATGATCTCAGCTGTTCTTCCTGTAAAATACATCAGAGAGAGAAAAAAGGAGGAGGTCATTAGTTCAAAGACTCAGATCAAGGACATTGTACTTCAGTAGTGAGAGTTTTCAAATGCAAACCAGTTTAAAATCAGGACACGGGGTATTAAACATTTTATTTCCACATTTTTGTTTTATTGTCTATTTCACCAGGTTTTGTGCATGTCATACTTTTTGCCCCATTGATCTATCTCCAAAATGATCATAAATATTGTATAAAACAGATGTACAAAATCTGTGTGCATCTAATATTGATAGATGGAAACAAACACACACACACACACACACACACACACACACACACACACAGAAGGGGGTAGGGAGAAGGAGCTACTTCTTTCAGGGAAATTAGTTTTCTTATTTAAAATGGATGGAGGAAAGCAGGTAGCTGGATAAGGCACAGACAGGGCAAGACAGATGGGGGTCATTTTATCTGCTGTACTGCATTACAGGCCCCTTTTGCTAGAGCAATTGGATTAAATTTTGTGAATAACAAACACAGCTGTCACCTGCATCTGAACTGCTGCCAGTGGTCACCACAGTGGTTGCAGCTGTTCCAAAGAATGGTCCTTGCCTTTCTAGATAAGGAAAGCTTCCTCTTGAATTATCTTTCCTTTCAAGTCTCCTTCAAAAGTCCTGCAGAACAGTCCCAGATTCATTCCACAATACTGTCTAAAGCAGAAATAGTGACCACATCTCTAAGAGATTAAATGGGAATGTTTTGAGTGAACAATGCAGGGCATGGGAAATTAGAGAGGTGGTAATTACAGTTGGGAAGGCCTCAAAACTTCAAGAAGTTGCCAGTGCTTTACCTGGATGCTATGAAAGCATACGATGGGGTGTCTTAAAAGGTATTATATAGGAATCATGGGTAAGTTTGGCTTTCCTGTTCAATGGATTATTCAGGTCAGTATCATGCTGTTTGTCAGCTTTATGACTGTACTTTCATAAGGGATAGCAAAACAAAGGTGCTTTACCCGCATGCATACTTACACTCTTCATTAAGCCTTTAGTTCATCCTATCACACAAGCATCATCATCAGGGACTTTGAAGAAACAATTTAAGATTAATATACATGCAGACAAAATTCTGTTTACTCATCTGATTCCCAAACTATTCATACTAATGGAGCACATGATACTAGAGGATTTTGCCAGCTGATATTCATATCTGCTCAAAGTAAAGCAGACATTCAGTCACAAGTCTTTCACTCCTGTATGAAATGGGGATGGAAAAGATATTGGCTAGCTTACTTGTCTTGAGAGTGGGAATGATACAGTGAAAGAAAACAAGATTCCTGAATTTAGAAGAATTAAAATGACTTGGGTAGAACAGTGTGTGATCAAGAATATGGAGAAACTGAGGCTGTCCTTTGTACAGAGGGTGCTCTACAAAACTATATGGTTAGGGAAAATGCCTAGTAATATTCAAATTCTTTCTTGCCTTCAGAGATGTTTAGTGCAAATCAAACGTGGGAGGACACTGCTGAAGGTAGACAGTTGATTGCTACGCTGGTTCAGGGATACTTTAGTTTATTTCTATACTGACAAATGGTGGTTGGGCACATTAATACAGTACAGCGAGTTGTGTGTATAAGGGATGGGGGCAGATTCTGTTGAGAGAATCCCCCCAGTTCTTTATCATAGGCATCTTAAAGTGATCCATGGTTTCTTTTGGTCTATATCATGGCTGAAAAATGGTCCGATGGCAAAGACAAATCAAAGATATATGCATAATTTAGAGCAGTCGAATCAACCAGCATGTTTTGGTGAGGTGGGAAGAAAATGACAGCTCAGAGAAGGCCCACACACATACACAGCACATGCAAAATTTCACAAACATATTCATGATGATGGTACAGCAATACTTACACAAATGAACTGCATGCAACAGTAATAATTCTGATGCTAAAAGGAAAGTGAAGTTACTTTTTGAAAGACCATTCTGAAAATGCCATAACAAGCAGGGGTGAACAAAGGTTCACTGTCTGTCTTAGTATTTGGGGACATCATGTGCTTCTTAGGTTGGTACTAGGCTATCGGCCCTAGGGCCTATACAAGCCTAGCCATAACAATTCCCTGGCTATTTCTTCCCACACTATTTACTTCCTGGACCCCTGTCTAGCAGGGCGACTGACGTGATTCCTCGGGGTGAATTTCCTTTCTCCCATCCAGTAGTCATGGTTCCCTTTGAAAAGGGCCAAAGAGGTGCTCTGCTTGACATGTATGGGCAGTCTATTCCAGAGTCTGGGGAGTCTCTGGGTCAGGAACCTATCCCTCCAGCATGTTTTGTTTATTGTGATGACAAGGTTTAGATCCCTGGAGCGTGTGGCTCTGAGGGATTCGAATTCCAAGTGTAGCATGTCCAACAGCTCTGGGTTTGACATGGCCTTGTATGTTAAGCAGAGATCGCCTCTGAGTAGAGGATATGCGACAGAGTATAGCTGGAGTTTTTTAAGGCGGTCAGCATAGGGTATCTGCTTTAGGCCTGTGATTCTTTTAGTGAGGTATTTCTGTGGCCTTTCCAGTTGCAGGTGTCGTGAGAGGTACATACCAAATGGGGTGTTGTATTCTATAATGGGTCTAATGAGGGATGAGTACTGTGGGACAATGATCTTTTTTCTGGATGAAAAGCCCTTAGTAATGAGGTGTGCCACATAGAAGGATTTCCTGACTGTTGTGGCAATGTGGTTATCGAAGGTGAGACCACTGTCCACCTGTGTCCCTAAGTCATCACACTTTCGGTGTTTAGTGTACTGCCACTTATGTGGCAATTCATGGGTACATGCTTTTTCCCAAAGGGGATAACTATACATTTCTTGGTATTGAGCTTGAGCCCATGGCTCTGGCACCAAGCATCTGTTTCTGTAAGGCCCTTTTGTAGAGTATCCACATCATTTGGAGATTCAATAATGGCTCCCCGTTTGCAGTCATCTGCGAACTTTGTTAGCCAGAGTCCCTTAGTATTGGCCTGTACTTCAGAGAAGTAGATGCCAAACAAGAGTGGTCCCAGGACTGAACCCTGAGGTACTCCACTTGTCACTTGTCTGGAGCTGGATTTGGAGTCAGCTACTTTTACAGTGTGGGTTCTGTCAGTAAGCTAGTTGGCATCCCATCGAGTGACATAGCGATTAATGCCCAGCTTAATAAGTTTATCTATGATTCCAAAGTGGGGGATGGTGTCAAAGGCCTTGGCAAGGTCCAAATAGGCTATGTGGACTGCCTTACCCTTGTCCACAGCTCTGGAGGCTGATTCAAAGAAGTCAATCAAGTTCAGGAGGATAAGATCAGCCCTTCACAAACCAAAACTGGGAGGGGTCCAATGTTTGAAGGTCGCCAGTGTCTTAGTTTATAAGTTCCATGATAATACGTTCCATGGCCTTGCAGATCAGGCTCATCGGACTGACGGGGCAGTGGATCCCCCCTTGTTGAGTGGGATAACTGTAGCTGTGTGCCACTCAGTGGGCATGAAGCCTGAGGTGAGGCTATGATTAAACATGACACTTAGGTAAGGTGCTAGTTCATTTTGTAGTTCATGTAGTACACAGCCCGGGATGTCATCTGGTCCCATGGATGCTGTAATTCTTAGCTTTGGAGAGTGCATTTTTTACCTGTGTGGCCGTTATTACTGGAATTTGGCAATCTTCCGGTATTGAGATGGGCCATTTACGGGGTGAGAGGGGGGTGAAGTTGGCACTGAATCGATCTACCAGGACATTGGCAATATCCTTGGGATCAGTATATTTAATGCCATTCTGTTGTAGCTCAGAGCAGATCTGAGCATTGCCATTTAGATTCTTGACATAGTTATAGAATGCCTTGTAGTTGTCTTTGGAATCTTTGGCAATTTTATTTTCGTAACCAGCTTTGGAGGATTTTATGAGGGATCTCAAAGTAAAGATAACTCACTGCTGTAAAAGAAAAACTCCACATTGTTGTGTATATCCCTATTTTGTGCATCACAACAAAATTTAGTTAAAACTCCTTCCTTTTCTATAGCCTTTTTTTGTAGCAGGAAACATTCATGCCATACAAAAACAGGTATTCGGAGCAGAGTACCAAGTGTTACTCTGTCTTACTACCATACTAGTTTGTCAGCAAAACTGAATTTGCCTTGCAAAGAACAATTTGATGACATGCATAGGGCATTATTACAGGAGGTACAAGATGCCTGATGCCCTGCAACAGATATGCTTCATCATTTATTAACTGGTAAGTAGATGTTCTGTGAACCCTTTTCAGCTATGACCCTGTGGAATGTTTCTACTTATGCTGTGCTGATTATGCCATAAGAAGGCTGAAACATGCATGTTCACAGCTAGTGGGGTTTGGCTTTAGTGGCCTGAATTTGTCCAGTAATAGACTTAAAAAGAAAAAAAAGTCATGGACATTCAGAATTGCCATATAGCTGAAATACCTGATGTCCTTAAAGGGTCATTTGTATATATCCCACGTTGCCTCCAATACAAGAGGTTTAAGGAATTACACAGTGGAAAGTCTACCCTTGCTAGGATTTTCCTTACTGTTTCTAAGGCTTTCTGAATCCTGACAATAGGATACTTCCTTGAAAATCATCTTTAGGGGGCTTGAAACACTTTTAGCAGAGTTCTAGTTTTCGGTTTCTATTCCAGACCCACTGCCTAGCTATAAGAGTGCTCTGGTTCAATAGTGCATCTAATACAGCTACTTAACAACATGACAGCACCTCTTTCAGCACTTCTGAATCCTTTAATGTCTGTCTAGGCATGATTTGTACAATTTATCTTGACTTCATGATGCTAAGTATCCCATTTATCAGAAGAGTTCATTATATCTTTCAGATGGAGCAAAATAATGTATTGGCATACACTTCTTCAACCAGAACACCAAAACAATAAGAATTTCCTTTATCCAGTTAAGAGCCGCTAAAAACGGACACATGTTTTGCAGGGAATATGCTGAATAAATGGAGGAAATAACATCCTTATAAGCATCACTGAAAGGGACAAGTAGTGAAAGAGTCTGTTACAGCAGTGTTCAAATTCTTTCAATTCCTCAGGGAAAAAACCTTTTTTATGTCCCCGAAACAATTTCTTCAGCTTTAGTAGCAGGTTGTGATGGTAAGTTAAGTAACCAATGTTAATATTTCCCCTCAAGTATCTTGTCAGTGAGATTCACTTCGCACACACCTCTGGAAGCTACTGAGAATCTATCTGTAGCACTGATAAAGGTGTGCACATCAATTCAAGCTCCAGAAATCTGTTAGTTTACTAGGTTTACTACTAGGAACTATAAATGTTTGAGATTTTTCACAACTATCTCAAAAATTAAGAATCATATTTTAAAAAGTGATGATCTCTGACCTGTCAACGGGGGGGGGGGGGGGGGGGGATTTTTGTGATCGAAGGACTCAAAATAGCAGAGAAGACTTTTCCTTCTCCACCACCTCAGCCTCCTTTCTGAGACCTACTTTCCATTATTTTGAATTTCTTTTTCAGATAAGATGTTTCACTTTCCTAGGTCTCATGGTAGACTTGATACTTTAATTTGCGCAGTCAATCTGTAGAACTCTTTTCTACTTCAAGACAAATCACACTTTGGAAATGTTTGTAAGTGAAGAGGGGAAAATTGCCGCAGAAACAATTGACCATGGTCATTTATAGGGAAGACTTAAGGCCTGGGCTTGAAGACTTTTCCTGAAATGAAAAATATGAAAAACCACTGAAAATTCAAACTACAGCATGAACTGGACATGGACACTAAAAATAAACTAAATGGAAAGCTAAGGATTCCAAACGGAAAACATATTTTTAAATTGCGCCATTTCTAATGTCATCATAACTAATGGCTCTCATTTAATTATAATAGCCTGACTGTATTTCATTATGCTTTTTGCATAGTTAAATGTTTTAATGTTATTTCTCTTTAAGTTTCCTTTTTTACTAATAGTGTGTGCTACAGTTTTATTGCATTCTGCTTAATTGCCTTGTTCAGGATTGGTTGTCTGAAAAAGTGAGTATTGTAAAATGTGCACACAAATGGCTTTATGGACTTAAGCCTCATCTTTCAGCTCAGGATATCAGCTAATAATAGCATTTACAAATTGTTAGCTTTTTCAGGTTTGGTAATGCTAAGCTGGCCATGAGCTCAATTTTCAAAGGTATCTTAAAAAAGAGAAACAGGGAAATAAACTATTACTTTTGTTTTTTTTTTTAATTTTTATTTTTTAAGAAGACTGCCAAAATATAAACTGGGTTTACAGGATGATCCAAGTACAACCTTAACTTGGTAATTTAAGCTCAGCTAAAATTATTTTCTTCTTACATTTTACATGTCAGTCATGTTAGCTGATATCCTTTAATTTGCGTGTAAAGATCAGAGAGGAGTCATTCTGTCTACATCATCCTGGGTAGGAAAACAGACACTTTGACTTGTTTTCATTTTTCTCTTTACAAAAACATGAGAAGACCTATTTGCTTTGTGTCATTTATCTGAATGACCCATAACAGTGTAACTAATGTTATGGAACATTTGGTGAGTATGAAAACTGATAACAGTAGTAGTTGAGCAGTTTGATGACAAATCTATTCAGCGGCAAAGAAAACAAAACCTGCATTAAGTGAATTAAGTACAATGCAGATTACAAGACATACAAGTACCAGAACACACTCAGATGGATTTAAAAAACACTTCTTATCACAGCTCATACCTGCACTACAAGAGAAAAATAATTAGGCAGGCTGAAGTTGGTGCTAATGGTCTTAAGATCTGCCACTGACTGCCATTACAAATGCCTGTGTAACATCATTTACTTCCAAGATCTGATAAAATCTGCAGTAGTGTATGTGAATAAGGAGTACATTTTAAAGACTTGATCTTGGGTAAAAGGAACTCCAGTAACCGGATCATCTGACCCAAAACCAGCAAACCAGTGTGGGAAATCAGAATACGTTTATGCCAATAAATAATTTTTTTTTTTTTTTTGCTTTTGGGGGTGGAGGTGGGGAGACTCAAGACACTATCTTATCAAGCAGTTATTTAGTTAAAAAAGCACAAGTGCATTGGTCAGTGGCTATTTTCAGGAAAATCACAGGATAATCTAAGAGCATTAAATCTCACTAGGTGAGGTGCAGTTAAATTTCAAGACGAGAATCAGTGAGGTATTACTTTAAACATACATTTACGAATAACATTACATGCAGATGTCAAGAGTACTACGTAATAGACACAAATGCTAATTTTTTCAGCTGTGTGGAAAGAATATCAAAATAGTTTTAAGAGCAGTTGCTTCTGATTTCTTATATTTCTCGGAAGGAAAATAAGTGATTTTACTTTACAGCCATTGACATTTTCACCAGCTGTGTCATTATTTTTAAACACAACTCATTGCACAATACCATCATGTAGTACCATGCATTCTCCAACACTGCACATTCACAAATGCATAAACTCATTAACCACCCCACCAACACACGCATTAAAACCCATAAAGTTTTGCTGCATCTCTACATCCCTGCAATTTTATCAATACCAGCTCTTGAGCTTGCCAAACAGCAGGCATATTCCCAGTCCCCACTGTGCCATGACCTGTCACAGCTGCAGTATTGGTACCTGCTTGATACACTGTCTCATGACCTGTCACAGCTGCAGTATTGGTACCTGCTTGATACACTGTGCCATGACCTGTCACAGTTGCAGTATTGATACCTGCTTGATACACTGTGCCATGACCTGTCACAGCTGCAGTATTGGTACCTGCATGATACACTGTTCCATGATCTGTCACAGCTGCAGTATTGGTACCTGCTTGATAATGTGCAGTTCAACAAGATCCAAGGAAATAAATGTGATCACTTTTCTCCCCGGGCTTCCACTGAAAAAGGGCACCTGTCCTCCAGTTGGACTTTTCCGCTTAACAAAAGTCAATAAATAAATAAATGTATACACACAAGCACATGTATATAATAAAATGTATATGTATATGTGCGTGTTTGTCTATATATTATACACACACACAAACTTGCATTATTTTTTTATGCTGATGGTCTTTTGGTTTCCGGTGTATTCTAAATGACAGGCTTGCTAATTTTAAATTGGCACAGCTAATCTCAGCCCACTTTTGTATTGATAATGTCAGCCAAGATACACAAGAACACCTAACCATTTATTTTCCTGTTGCATAGTGCCTAAATGACTGCAATTCTCATCTGAGCATTCTATTCAGATACAGCACTTTATATTCAATAGAAGATAGTGGGCCAGATATGGGGGTCAAAGTTGTCATTGTTTGCACAAGGATTACTGTACTGAGTTTATGGAGATACCTGTGTAAGTAATCTTGCAGTTTTGAAATATTTTGCAACAACAAATTTTTAATAACAGTTTAAAAGGCAAGCATTACAGGACTGATATCTAAAAAAACATTAAGATACATCTCATACATACACACACACACACACACACACACACACACACACACACAAAATGTATTTACTTTTTTAAGCGTCAGTCTTATGTAAATTGAAAATTTTATGTAAATGGAAACTACTAAAAAAAAATTACCCATTCTATAACTGATTCATATCACAGTTTATTTCCTTGTTTGTTTACCAGTGTCTACCTTTCCTTCTGATGAGATGCTAAACTGAGGTCTCATCTCCCCGAGTTGGTAGCGGCTGTGGTGGATATAAAAGATTCCACTGTACTATTAGGGGGAAGTTCCTTAGTGCCTCCGCCAAATTTCCCCTGGTCAGTATGAATAACACCTTGGGTCTCCCCTGGAAAGTGGATACTGCCCTATTTTAGACTAACCCCATCAACAACTCAAAAATAGCTAGTCTAGATCTCCATTAAATAAGTGCCTGTCCAGTCTATTGACTACCTTCTTGCTTGCAATCTGCACTCATTCCATAAACCGTCCTTCTCTACAGTCATATACCCTACTCTACAATTTGTATAATTTAAAGCTTCTCAACTTGTAGGCTGTACTACCAGCTCAGCCAGTTATGCATTTTCTTTCACACTTTTCCTGCTAGGGGTCAAAGTGATAGCACAATCAGCAAGACTTCTCTATTCCCAGTGACCGCTTGCAATTCATTGTGTGATCCTGAAGCACTCCAAAGCCAGATGACGCACAATCCCTCCACAGTCTGTCTGCAATGGGAACCTCTCCCAGAGGACTGTGCCTTGTGTAGCTCCAGTGGGAGATGACCCTGAGGCACTGTAAAAATATGTCCAGTCCATCACTGTTGACTTCTCTCAGCTCAGATTATTACTGCCTACACTCTGTGATCCTCCAAGACCACACAGTTCCTAAGCTGGCCCTTTTTTAGTAATTTTTAATGCACTATTTGTGTAAAAATCTTTGTATGTGAGGATTTCTTTCATTATTTGTCTTCACAAACAAATATTTACTAAACCGTGCAGCAATATACATATTGTGAATAAAAACAAAACTAAGCAAATACAGAAATGGGTAAAAAAATACAAGCACAGCATTTAGTTAACCAAATATCAATGATCAGCATTTTCAGTATCTTTCTAAAGTCATAATTAAGTTTTCTTTGGTATTACTTACTTACACATAGTGGCCATTACACATTTACTAAAAGTAAACAATTTAGTGAGTTGTATTCTTGAAATCAGAAACCAGTTAAATGACTCTGGTTCACATGACAAGCATATGGAGAATGTGGAACTTCAAACTGCATGATGGGTAAAGCAGCTCCTTGCTTCAATTACTGTGCAACTTCCAGTCTCCTGTCAGCTCCTACTACAATGCATTTTTTTTTTACCTAAAATACAGAAAAACAGCTCCTTACAATCCTTTACCTAATGCTCTCACTGCTAATCAACCACAAGCCTTCAACTCTCATTACCCAATACATTTTTTTGGCCCTTCTGATTCCATGATCTGCAACTAGGTCTTCATTCTTTATAGTCAAATTGCAAAGGCAATTGCGCCAGACTGCATTTCAAGCCATTATTCCATTTTTTTCATGTGTTCATTTTTGCCTCTGCTGCCATCACCAGGATGCGAGTTGATCAGAAGGGGACATCAATCAGACAACAGTCAATGGTGGTTCAAATTTGTTTCTATTTTTGCAGCCCTATCTTCCACACAAACTTGACAAAGTGATGGACAGGGACATGAGAGATGCTGGCTGAGGAGGAAGTCCCTTCAGTTCTGCAACGGCATAATGGATTTCCTGGTCTCCAACCAAGGAAAATTACACTGATCCAATGTGCCCCAGAGTGCATGAAACCTGCCTCACCCCCCAGGAGAGACAAGTCGGCCACACAACTTACTCCTTCTCCCTGAAAGGCTCTTCCAGTGCAGCTGTTAATCAAATTGTGGTCACCTCGGCCGCAAGTCATGGCTGCATTTCTCAGCACTATGCATCTAGGCTTTATTTCTAGTTTTGATGCACTTCATAAGGCAGCTCAATGCATTGTTGCAACAAAAGTAGTTTTAATATTTTGTTATCAAATGTTCAGGGCATCTAACTCTGTATCATACAGTTCCTTCCATAATGGTGGACTATGGTAGAAAAATGAAAAAAAAAGCTTTGGATCAGACTGTTCTTTTCTGCAAGACTAATAATCCCCATGCATTAGTCCAAGTAGAGACCCACTAGACACCAGAGCTAAACTGTAATGACTCATAATGGCACTGACATCAACATGGGGTGGGGGTGGGGATACATTAGACAGCAGGGATGCATCTCTAAAGCACTGTACTGTCATCAATGCTACCATGAAAACCTGGACCAATACTGCTATGCAGATCAAAGGTGGAGGGGAACAACTGGACACCAGGGAATATTTTAAGTATCAAGATGGCATCAATATTACAATGAGGCTTGGGACATGACCATCGGACACCATGGATTACTACATAAAGTGCCCTAAGGCACAGGGTAGCATAATGGGGTTGGGCTGGGGAAACACTAGACATGCTCTGAAGTATCATAATGACACCTGTGGTAGTACAGGGATCGGTGGGGGACCACTACGGGAACCAGGGTTGATTCTTTAAAGTGCTGTAAAGGCACCAATGCTGCTATGGGGTCTGGGGGGGATGGAGAGATAGACTACACACCAGGGAATACTCTTTAAACTGCCCTAAGGCACATGCAGCATATCAGGGATTGGAGGGATAAGCCACTAGACACCAGGGCTTACAATGTAATGTGCTGTAATGGCACCAATGGTAGTATGGGGATTGGATGGTGGGGGGATGCACTAGACCACCAAGGCTTAAGACATGCGTGCCTAGCAGCACCAAAAAGTATTACAGGGGTGGGGGGACAGGTAGAGGGACTGTAGTGCATCTAGCTGTGTGTTTATATAGGTGTGTCACAGAGTGAGTGGAGGGGGGATTTCACGGTCTACACGAGCAGCAGGGTACTATTACAATGGGCAGAGCAGCCATGATCTGCATGTCACAGTAGTACCTGGGATTCAGGAAACATGCAAGTTAGTCAATAATTAGGTCTGACCACATTGCAGCTAGCATATTCCTAAATCAACAACCTGCACGTCACCCTGGAAGGGCATTTCTAGCATAAGCCCATATGGCTCATTCAAGGGTCTTTAATGAATTCCTGAGTTTTTGTTCCACTAGAAAAGCTTGACTACAAAATACCTTGAGGTTAAAAGTTATAGACTGGCAATCTACGGGTTAGGACAAAAAGTAACATGAAAATTTGAACATAATTATTAAATATTTCTGTTAATGCTTGCATACTATTTTACTTTTTACTAAAAAGAAAAAAAAAGTAATGCAGAGTAATTGGAGGACTGTACTTTCTGCATCCCAATGTGGGCACCATTCATTAACTAACTCTACAGTGAAAATGCCTTGAAGTAAAGGTATACTTAATACTGCAGGAGCAAAACATTAAGTATACCTATACCTCCCTTTTGTTTGAGGTAGTGCGACCTTTGCTCCCCACAGCCCAAAGCAAAGACCCCACTCTTAAAAACTTGTATGTTATCCATCTTAGTGCAACGTTTGAGATCTACATCATCACCTCAACTCCCAGTACCTCAAACCACATTCCCTCTTACTAAACACACAAAGCTATTTATTTGAGTACAATACTGCATCAGTACTCAAAAGTAGAATCAGTTTCAAGCAAACAATATTAATTTTGACAAATGTTTTAATGGGGAGTCGAGCCTTCCTTATTTTCAACCCTTGCTCATTCTTGCATCCCACCTTTATTTCATTAATCTCACTTCAAGTTCACCATAGTAGCAATAATTGTACAAACTAAATGAAAACATTATCTGATCTTTCTCTGAAATAGCATTATCTGAGAAGGAATACAACTTCATCAAACAATAACTCACTATTAGAAAAGATAATATAATAGGCATATAAAATTATCAAAATGCATCCTCAAGCATCCCACTTCAAACTATGAAAGAGTATCCCACCCTGAGAATGTGATGGAAACTAGTTATCTGTAAATTATAGGAATGAGTCATGCTACGTACACAATTTTACAGCTGAAACTAATTTATTTTTATTTATTTATTTATTTTTTGTTGACCGGGCTAGTCTAGCTGGATACATATCCATTTTCAGCAGAGGCCCGGGGAGAAAAGCTCCATGTACAAATTCATTAAGGTATTAAAAACTTAGCAAAAAAAAGACTAGCTACAATTATACAGCATAACAAGTACAGAAGTTAGTATTGTGAACACTGTACAGAGACATTACAGTAGATATAGCATAATCATACTTTAATTCTAGAGAGGGGTTGCAAATACAATCATGCAACAGTTAACATAATTAAGCATCAACATTCATTTGAGAGACAAGAAACTTAAATCCAAAATCACAAAGTAAGGGAAATAAAAGAAGAAGAAAAAAAAATAAAGTAGAGACAAGGCAGGACAAAGAGCAGGTAAAAAAAGGGTTGGTAGTCAAAAGTCAGTGACTCACAGGGGTGGGGTTTGTTAAAAAGCATGAGAGGAGGGGGGCGAAAAAGTAAAAGTATGCTTTAATCAGGCTTAGAGCAGGGACAAAGCCATTGTCCTTTTAGGTAATATCTGAGGTGTTTCTTAAAGAGTTGTGTAGAGGAGAGAGAAGTGAGTGTGTCAGGAAGCTTGTTCCAGATTCTACCAACCACATTGGAAAAGAGTGAATCTCCTGCTTTGTTATTTGATATATTGTTGGCAATGTGTAACTTGTTAGCTGAGCGTAGTGTTGTAAGATTTTTGTATGGGGAAATCAGATTAGAAAGGATAAGGGTGTTAGTAGGGTGGTGGAGAATTTTTTGAGCAATCAGAAGTTGATTATATTGTAGTTGGTTCTGTAGTTCTAACCAACTGAGTTGTTGCAGGTTGCAACAGTGGTGGGTTCTATGAGGGGAGCCAGTGGCAAATCTAGTGATGTTATTATAGCTCATTTCCAGCTTGGAAAGATTATTTTTAGATAGATTGGTATATATGGCAGATGCATAGAACAGGGTAGATGTAAGCTGAGTCTGGGCAATAGATTTCCTAGCTAATGGGGTAAGAAAGGGTTTAATTCTGTACAGAGAGCCTAGTTTTTTATTGATGGTTTTTATAGTATTGTTAACATGGTCATCGAAGGTGAGGTTATGGTCAATAGTTATTCCGAGGAGACGAGCAGTAGAGTCTGGGGAAATACAAGTACCATTGTTAGAGGTAATGGTAAAGTGGATTTGCGGTGATTTTTGGGTGGGAGTAAATAGTAAAAGTTTTGTTTTTTTGGGGTTAAGGAGGAGGCAGCGTTGGGTAAACCATATTTCTACTTTATTAAATACAGTTTGGGTAAGGGTCTGGAGGGAGGAGGAAGATTTGGCAGTACAGATAAGTGTAGAGTCATCAGCATATTGTATACAGGAAGTTTGTGGAAAAGCAGTATGGAGATCATTAATGAAAATGGAAAAAAGAAGAGGTCCTAGGATAGAGCCTTGGGGTACACCAGTGTCCACTGGGAGGGGTGTGGATAGTTTATTGTCCCAGAGTACTGCCTGCTTTCTGTTTTCAAGATAGGATTTAAACCAAAGGATTGCTTGTTGGTCAAGATGTTGTGCTTTTAGTGTATTGATAAGTAGGTTATGATTAACCATGTCAAAGGCTTTAGATAGGTCGATAAATAGAGCAGATGAGAGAGAGAGTTGTTGTTTCGATTCTTGTTAATACAGTCAGTAAAAGTTAGCAGGGCAGATGTAGTACTATGAAAGGGTCTGAAACTGTGTAGGCAATTAGCAAGCAAGTTATTGTGGAGAAGGTGCTGAAGTAGTTGATGGTGGATACATTTTTCCATGATTTTAGCTAAAGGGGAGAGTAAAGCAATTGGACGGTAGTTGGAGATTTCAGTGGATTTACCTCCTTTGTGTAAGGGGATTATATGGGAGATTTTCCATAGAGAAGGGATGTAACCTTCTGAGATAGTTCTGTTTAAGGATGGAAACAGGGTATGCGATGGCTTTAGCAGCAATTTGAAGGTATTCTGCTGGGAGACGGTCAGCAGAAGGGGTGCAAGGTTTAAGTTTTTGAAGGAGTTTGCAGATAAAGGTAGTTGGTACTGGTTGTAAATGTAGGGGGGGAAGAGAATTGTTGGTATGTTGTATAGAAGTGGGTGTAATGAGTGTAAGTGTTCTAGTAAGGGTTTGAATAGCTTCAATGAAGTAGTTGTTAAAAGCATTAGCTATTTGCAGAGGGTTGTTATGGGGGATAGAGCTGGGAGAGGGAGTTCTAGCCTGGCCTGGTTTGAGGAGTTTATTAATGCCAGACCAAAACTTTTGAGGATTATTAGAGTTTGAGTGTTGAAGATGGGAATAATAGTTTTTTTTGTCTAAGATTATATCTTTTTTGATGGCATTTATTAACTGTTTAAAGTAGAGATGATCTGCTGGGCTTTTGGAGGTTCTCCATTTTGCCCAAATTTTGTTCCATAGGAACATTTTATCTTTAGTTTGTTTTGTAAGCCAAGGAGCTATTCTGGTCCTGACTCTAGAGGAGTGGATGGGAGCATGGCTGTTCAGGATTTGAAGGAATTTAGAATAAAAGAAGGAGACAGCATCATCCAGATTAAGTAGCTTTAGTAATGACCAGTTGCAGGCTTTTAGTTCATTAATAAAGGACTCGGATTGGAAGTATTTTTTTGACCGATAGGTGATAAATATGTTGTCTTTGGGGCTAGGTTTCTTTTGCTTAACTATGTAGGTTAGAATGTGGTCACTGATGTCATCTGGGAGTGATCCTGTCAAGAACGTTTCAGGGTGACTGTTAATTAGTATCCAGTCCAGAGTGGCTTGTTTAGTACTAGGTTTATGGATTCTGCTGGGGGTGTTTATTATTTGAGTGAAGCCAAATAGGTTTATGTGGGTCTTAGGGTTAGAAGAGTTACATAAGGTCCAGTCTATATTAAAATCTCCTAGTACTATTGTTTCTTGAGGTAGGTGAGTGGATATGCTGGTAAGTATGTTTTCAAGGGTAGTGATATTATTACCTGGAGGGATATAAGAACAGATTATATATATAGATTTAGAGCTATTAAGTTGGAGTGTCTCAGCATTGGTATTAGAGGGTAGTGCTACATGATAGGGAGAAACAAGGAGTTCAGATTTGAACAGGATTGCTACGCCGCCACCCTTTTTTGAAGTGCGGTCGCATCTATGGATATTGTAACCAGGTGGGATTATTTCTTGGTCCTGAGTATAGGGTTTTAGCCAAGTTTCTGTAAGACAGAGAATGTCGAATGCATGGGCTTGAAGGAGAGCATGCATGTGGCTAGTTTTGTTATTAATGCTGAGAATATTAAGATGTGCTATTTTGAGGGAGTTCTCTAATTTAGAAGAGGTGGAAGTGTCATTTTGCCATTGTTTTTGTGGATTGACCCTTAGTGGGGTTGGGCCAGGATTAGCATGAATGTCTCCACCTGTTAGAATATTTTTGGATTGTATTAAGTAAGTTTTTGAGAATTTATTAAGTTTGGGTGGGCATAGCCTATTGGGGAGGTAAGTAAGATGAGTATATCTATGGAATTTAGGATGCAAATAGGCTGAGTTAGAGGTAATGTTACAATGAGAGAGGCAGTTGGGAAGTAAGGTTGGGAGAGTCTGTGAATGTGACACTTTATGAGCCGGTACATACTGATCATAGGCAGTGAGGGTATAAGTAAAGGTTAGAAATATGAATAATGAACAGAAGAGAAAAATATGTTTAAGTAAAGGTTTATGAGAGTAGGCCATTAGGAATGATAAAGTAAAGGTGGTTTAGAATATAATTGAAGTGAAGGCTATGTTAATTGAAAGGTAAGAAAGGATAGTTGGAGTAGGTAGTGGGGTAGGAAGAAAATAGTTTTAGATGTAAGATAAGTGGTATAGTTGCAGAGAAGGGATAGTGGAGATGATGGAGTGTGCAAGTGGAAGAATAAGAAGAGGAAGCTATAAGAGAATTTGTTAGTTTGGTACTAATAAGATATGGAAATAAGGGGAGGAGTTTAAACTATTTAGTTGTAGTGATTTGATGGGAACTATGGTTTGTGAAGCATAAGTGTAACAGCACTGGTGGTGGGTGGGAATTGGGGGTAGGGTAGGGGAGCGGGTTACAGCAAGTACTGAAGGAGACAATCAGTGATCGGAGCAGCCCAGACAGAGAAGATAAAGCAGGTGAGTGGTTTCAAGCGGGGCAGGTATAGCTAGAGACCAAATGAAAGAGAGAGGAAACAAAATAGCATACTAGTCTGCTAAGAGTAGATGGAGATAGGAGAAGAGGTTAGGGGCAGTGAAGGAGAGATATAAGGAGTGATTATACAAGAGGGCAAGGGAGGCGAAGGTGAAAAGAATAGTGTATAAAGGTGGAATAGTACAAGTAAAGGGGATGAGGGTAAAGTCTTGGTAAGAATGCTACCTAGTGTTCAGGGTTGAAGTACAACATGTGACAGAGGGCTGAAATTACTTGAAGGAAAGGCTAAGGTAAGCAGAGGGGAAGGAAAGAGAGACAATATAGGACTTGGAGAGGACTCTGGCTGCTAGTGTTCCTGACTCAGGGGCCAAAATAATACAATATAATTGCAAAATACAGCTGTGAGTAATTATCAGCAAGGTTCATGTAATAGGACGTACTTTGTAAAATACTGGACTGGCAGTAGTAAGGTATCGGGACAGCAGAGTGAGTGGATCCAACTGGACACGGCTTGAAATGTTGAGGGTATCCTTAGTGGCCAAGTAGGTTCCTTAGTCCAGAGTAGAGGATGGAAAGCTAGGAGGGTAAGAAGGTAGGGAGAGAGGGTGTTAGTGATATAGTGAGTCAGACACAAATAACTCTGGTATTTAAGTTAATGCAGTAACAATTCCACACTTTAGCATACAGAATAGTAAAAAACTACTAAGAAAATTCTGGTATATAAAAATTAATGTAGAAAATTCCGCACAAAAAAGCATGTAACAACCACTTGGTATATTAAAAAAATGGGTTCCCGCAGAGGAAAGGAGTGATACAACTTAAAAATAGTAGGTACTATGATTATAGAGTAGGTACCATGAAGTATACTTGAGGCACTTATCTTTCAATGTCAGGAAGAGTAAATAGCAATGTTCATGTAGGTATTAGCAGTGGCACATCTTTTAATAAATCTTAAGGAAAAAAATAAGGAACTAGACATTGGGCAAGTCTCTCTGTGGAGAGACATAGAAAGGTAGCACTGACTAAGTATTCAGAAATGTTAACGAGCGGTATGAATAGAGTAGGAAGGTATATCACCAAAATGGGGCTAAATACTCCTTGAATATATGCTTTTAAATTGAATACTTGTAATTTATGCTCTTAACAATTGCAGAGTAAATGATACAAAAAATAGATGATTTTAGGGGCTAAACAATGCAATCCATTACACATTAAGGGGGTAGTCTACGCAGGAAGAAAGAGCGGAAAATTCACTTTCCAAACAACTGCGCAACCACAGATCACCCTTAATGAAAAACCCAATAATGTATTAAGGTTCTAGAGTAGACTTTCACAGATCTGACTAGCTGATGTTCAAATATATGTTATGACCAGAATTAGCAGTTAGAAAGATGGAAGCAAGGTCAACAGGCCAGTAACTGCAGTGTCTTTTCTAGCTCCACTTTTGTCCAAAGAAATGACCACTGTCAAGCTTCAGTCCTAAACAGCTAATCAAGGTTCTGAGTTCTACCACTCAACAGCCAAGCACAAGTGCCACCCCAAACACTAACAGAGGGAGAGAGACAGGGGAGCGAGAGAGTGAGACACACGCGCACGCACACAGACACACAGACACACACACACACAGTATCCAAACAACCAGAGAGACAGACCGACACACAGTGTCCAAACACAGTGAGAGAGAGAGGATCCAAGCACCCACACAGAAAGAAAGGGCCCAAGCACCTAGAGAAAGAGAGAGACAAGGTCCAAGCACCCAGAGAGAGTCCAAACACAACCACAGTAAGAGCTCAACCACATTTTTAACTATATATTATGTTTCTCCCCTTCTTCCTACTTCATGATATACCCACCCCAATTTACCTGTGCTATATTTCCATGCTGGTACCTTTAAGCTCCTTTTGCTATTGCACTTTGGACATCCCAGATTTGCCAGTAACACATCCAACATTGGATTTTATTCATCCCCTCACAGCACTGGCCATCCCTTTCTGCTTTCTTGCATTTACCAGGTCATCTTCGTAGCATTTCTTCAGACCCTCCCCATTTTCCTCCTCCTATACATCTTCCTCTTACCATTGATCCTTATTCACACTTCTGCCCAATCATAGCTTGCCTTGTTTGCATACTTCCGCTGACAAAGCCTCTAGCTATTCCAATGTACTCACTTGCACTCATAATACTTCTTTGTTTTGAAAACTACCGCAGTCTACCCTATATAAGTCACATCCTTTTTTTTTTAAGGATATATATTTTTGTTACTTTTTTTTTTTTAACCATTTCTCATCTTATGTTAGCTTTCAGCATTAATGAAGTGATGGTGAATCAGATCAAAGCACAATCAAAATCAGCAAATGGCTATCACCTCCACTCCTGTCACTCCACTGATTTCAGATAGAACTAGCTTATGGAGTCTTCACCTTCCATGTTTTAATCGTCACCCTTCCTGTCCTAGTGCAGTTTATGTAGGAGCATCCCCTATTGCCCCGCACCTCCTTACTCTTCTGATTTAATGTAGGAATACTGAGGTCTCCATTCCTTTTTGCCCATCGTCTGTTAAAGGTTTAGAGTTTATCAACATCCTTTCCTGCATCTGGTGGCCTGCATACCACAATTACCAGGACTATATGTTCCCCCTCCACTCTAGCTTAAGTGTGAGAATGTCAGTTTGTACTTCCTTTTTTCATCTCTCATCTAAGTTGTAAGGTTCAGGGTTTGCATTTGTGGATGCAAGATCTGTCCCTCCTGCTGAGTGAGGAGGGTTGGAATCTGGAGTAGGTGCCAAGGTGGCACCGGTGACAGACTGCGCAGTAGTGGGTACCAGTGTTGGCATGGCCAGTATCAGGATTGCCCTTGGTCTTTCCTGTCTTATCTTGAGCAAGTATAACACAAGGACGAAAACTGCGGAACAGCACCCAAAAATTATACCAGGTGTTTATTCAAGTTAAGCGCTTTTCATTTGACAAAATTGCAAACTTCTTCAGACATAATAAATCACGTGTAAAGAACATTTAAATACAAAAGCAATTAACCACTAAAAGCATTTAAAGGAATATGTTCATTTAAATTGCTTTAAAGCACCACTCACTAAGTAAAAGCTTCCTTACTACAACTCAACCCTAAACAAATGTAGATATAATCTCAAATTTACTATAAAAATAACATTATATTGTATGTAACTCAACAAAATATTATAGAATAAAACTTGTAACAAACTATGTAACTAAAACTTTATATATCATCTAGTGAGACTTTTAAATTTAAGAATGCTGCTAATTGAGCAACCTTCATTTAACCCTGGTGTATTGTAGGCATTCAACCTAATCTGCCAACTTAACTCCAGTTCTTCCAACTTTAACATATCTGGGCCACCTCGGGGATTCTGAAGAACTTGATCAATCACCATAAATTTGAAGGTGTGATTAGGGTACAGTGAGGTATGTTTAGCCAAGGCGTTCTCAAGTTTGTGTTTTCTGATGGCGTAAATGTGCTCATAAATACGGTCACGAAGCCTCCTCTCTGTTTTACCAATGTAGAAGGCCAAACATGACTGGCGGTGGGCTAAGTAAACTACCATTTTAGAATTACAGTTCACTCTCAACCTCAGGTTGTACTGTTGGTCGTGAACCATGAATCTATTGGTTTCGGTAAGATACTGGCAGTAGTTGCATGCCTGGCACTTCTACATACCCACTGTTCTTACAAGTTTAATTGGGCGTTGTTCAAAGTATGTCTTAAGGTTCTTAACTTTCTTATAAACAACCACTTTGTGTTCACCTACTCTTTGGAAGACGTTCTTATCACTCCTGAATAAAGCCCAATTTTTACTCAAAATCTGGAAACAGTCTTTACTGTTAAGATTGTAAGTGGTTACAAAAGTGACATCCATTGGTTCAGACAAACGTGACACTCCAGACACTTCACACACCTGAGAGGGAGTGTTGTCTACTCCACTATGTATAGTATGCACATTACTCAAAATTGGCCTGTAAAAATGTCTCAGGCGTTTACTTGTTACCTCTTCTACAATCTCATCAACCATATGTTCAGGGTAACCACGATGTAAAAACATGTATCTTAAATATAAACA
Organism: Protopterus annectens; assembly: GCF_019279795.1. Classification (NCBI taxonomy): domain Eukaryota; kingdom Metazoa; phylum Chordata; order Ceratodontiformes; family Protopteridae; genus Protopterus; species Protopterus annectens. The sequence continues at coordinate 1,211,138,762 of NC_056727.1, forward strand.
TTCAGCGTGAAAATCCTTGTCTAATGTGGTAATATGGGCTGCCCTAACAAGTTGACCCTTTACTATAGCTCGTTTCTGATGAAGGGGATGGCAGCTGGAGAAATGTAAAAATGAGTTTGAATACGTGCTCTTTCTGTAAATAGTAGCTATAAATTTTTGAGAAGAATGATCCTTGGAAAGTAAAATGTCGAGGTATGCTATGGACTCTGTGTCAAAGGTGGAAGTGAACTTTAGGAAGTAGGTGGTCTGGTTGAAATACTCTACCACCAAATCACTAAAAGAACTGTCACCATCTAATAAGATAAAAATATCGTCCAAGTAACGAGTGTAAAAAATTAACTTGTCCTTGAACTCACAATTGTTAAGTACAAAAAAGTGTTCCCAGTGGGCCATAACCATGCTGGCCACACTGGCACCACAAGGAGAGCCCATAGCAACCCCGACTTTTTGGAGGTAAAAGTTACCATCAAACAGGAAATCTATGATTACATCCAACAATTCATGGACTAGGTCCAACTCATTACTATTGCTGCCTTGTAACCTTAACATTTGCTCAACCCACTCAAGTGCTATGTTATGTGGAATACAAGTGTAAAGGTCCTTGACGTCGATGGTAAGGAAATTATAACTTGTGTTAAACTCTAACTTATTAATTTTATCCAAAAACATCCAGGAGTCTTTACAAATTTGGTTAAAGTTAACCAGGCATTTTTGTAAAATAGAGTCTATGACTTTTGCACAAGGGTAGGTAGGGGTTCCCCTTCCATCAGCTAAGGGTCTCATAGGGGGATTACTTAAATCCTTGTGTATTTTAGGTATTCCAAATAGGCAAGGAAATCTAGGGTACATTATTGACATGTAATTGTAAATGTTCTGCGCGATTCTTCCTTCAATAAACATATCCTCTATAGAGTTCTTAATAATATGGTAAGCATTGTTAACTTCCGATCGTGAACTAACCGAATATGATGGACAGTCCAAAAACTGAGACATCCTTGCAATGTAGACAGCCCTGTCAAATACAACTACTCCACCACCCTTATCTGGTTTACAAAACCGTATGTTGTGCAATTTAATAAATTCAAGACCCTCTTTCTCTACTTTAGAGTTTTTACCATAGATGACACTATTTTGTGGAATCTGAAATTTTTGACGAATGTCCAATTCGCAAATAAGTTCAAATACTTGTAAAAGTGGGTGAAGTGGAAGTTAAATACACTAGGAATCCTAAAGGTGTTATTATCAGGCATATTGCTGTTACCCATCATTAAATTAAGGTTATGTTTCCTAGTAAAAAGCTTTAAGTCAATGATTGTTTTGACAAGGTCTAGTTTCTGTGCTGGAACATAAGTGTGACCTTTAGACAACAACTCAACCAAGTCAGGTGAAATATCAACAGAAGAAAAGTTGTAAACACTAAAATCTCCATTCATGTTAAGTATAATCGGAGTATTAGTCGACAAATTACTAATTTCTTCAGTTGGTACATTATTCACTTCAACTTCCAAAAAGTTAGTTACATTAGATCAATCAACGGTCTCAGGTGGTATAGCAGAAGCATTGAAATCAGGTAAATGGAAGAAACAGAGTCTGTTGAACAATTAATACAAGACAACAAGTCCTCAGTTATCTGAACTTCTGCTTCTTTTTCTGATTGTAATGACCTGTCTGGTGCTTGGGTCTTGCCCCTAAAAAATTAGGGTAATTTGATCTCAAATTATAATGACCCGACCTGTTGTTGTTCTGTGGGGCCTCACTCGTTCTTAAATCAGTTTGTGGTGTTTCATCCAAGCAAGTATCAGGAAAAGTAGGAGTATCCAGAACTTGATTGTTACCTGTGTTAGATGAGTTAACTCTATTAACAGGTAGAGAGTAAACTGCTCTAGTTGGCCCTTGCCAGACCTGCGCTGGGGACGGCCTTGGATACGCCGTCCCTTCATTGTACGCTTTAGTGTCTCTATCAAGTTTTTTAGTTTTATTATTCTTAAGTTTATTGAGGTACTGGTCAATGCTAGAAAAAAATCCTACTATACTCATATTTGTAGCGAAAAAATTCAGTGTCAAGTCTAATTTGTTCATCTACATCACAGACTTGTTTGTTTAACGTATCCACTGACAAGGAGTAGTGTTTAATCATTAAATCTAACAGTTCAAACCCTTGGCGGTCGAACAAAGCAAGTAAGTCATTGTGAAAAGATGAATTTACGACTAGTCCAGTAGGGTATTGATAATGTCTTAAGCCCTTAGGGACAATTTTGAGCTTAAGACATTCCTGAAAATAAGAAATTTCCAACTGTGTCTTCTTTAATTTCACAAGTAAACAGTCAAAGGTCTTAAGATTAAACAAAATATCAGTCTGCTTACTATCATTACTTATACACTGTTGTGCTGAGTTAATCTCAGATGTAGAAAAAGTAAACTTATCAGCCAACTAATTGTTAATATTAAAACTCAAGCCGTTATTTACCATGTTGGGAGCTTGTAATACAGTCAGCGATACACTGGAAACAGTTGGAGTAACAGTTGTGATATTCGAAGTGACTGAAACTCCATTATCTCTTTGTGGACCTTCCATACGGTTGGGTGCTACTACATGAACCTGTCGATTATGTAACTCAGATGTTCCACTGGCCGGAATACTCCTCTGCCCTGGTTCAACACTTTGTTGGTTAAAAAGTAAAGGTACAGCCGGACCCTTTACTCTGTCCGTATCTGTTACAGCAGGTTCATTCAAAGAACGAAAACCAAGTGTAAGCAGTGCTTTACCCACGCTGTGCTGACGTTCTAAATTATCCAATCGCACCATAAGGGAATCCAAACGCAACAGCAGCGTATTCAAAACATTGTTGCTTTCTAATTCTGGAGCCTTCGTTTTCGAAATGTCACAAGTCCCATCAACATTTTTTAAAATTTCAGGAGTGTTGTTAAAAAGGGTGCCTGTATCCCCTCAGTATCTAATCCGGACGCCATAAATACAAACTAAACTCCAAACAGGCAAAAAGCAAACTTTGAAATATAACACAAGGACGAAAACTGCGGAACAGCACCCAAAAAGTATACCAGGTGTTTATTCAAGTTAAGCGCTTTTCATTTGACAAAATTGCAAACTTCTTCAAACATAAATCACATGTAAAGAACATTTTTTGGGTGCTGTTCCGCAGTTTTCGTCCTTGTGTTATATTTCAAAGTTTGCTTTTTGCCTGTTTGGAGTTTATCTTGAGTAAGTACTCTTGTAAGAAGAGGCAGAGGGGGAAATGCATAGATTGCGAGGTTTACCCACTGGAAGGATAGGGCCATCTACTTTCCAGGCTTTGCTTTGAGGTACCCTGGTGCAGTATTTGCTGAGCTGGTGATTGTAGGGCGAGGCAAATAGGTCCACCATCAGGGTACCCCATTTCCAGGTTAGAAGACTGAAGGTGCTGAGGTTGAATTGCCATTCATGAGAGTCTAGGAGATTTCTGCTCAAGTTGTCTGCCAGAGAGTTTTGTTTGCTTGGCAAGAATTGAGCTCGCAGGTGAATACGCATAGCCAAAGCAGTGTTCCACAAGGTCATGGCTAGCCTGCAGAGTGGGTAAGAGTGGTTTCCCCCCTGCTTGTTGATGTACCACATCACTGTGGTGTTGTTGGTTTTTATTAGAAGGGGCCCTAGAGAGAGTAGGGATCTAAAAGCTGTGAGAATGTGCCGAACAGCTAGCATCTCTTTTTGGTTGATGTGCAGATGAATTTGTTTTGGGCTCCAGTGGCCCTGAATGCACCTGTCATCCAGATGAGCCCCCCCAGGCATAGTCTGATGCATCTGTGGTTAGGGTCTGCATGACATGGGGTTGTGTAAAAGGAAGTCCCTTGTTGTAGTTGCATGCTGCTGCCCACCAAAGAAACTCTGTCCTGAGACAAGGTATGATAGTTTCCACATCCTGAGAATGTTGGCACCAAAGACTTTTTAAATACCATTGAAATTTCCTCAAATGCAGTCTGGCATATGGAATTAGTAGAATGTAGGAGGCCATGAACCCTAGAGCCTGCAGGATTTTCCTTGCAGATAGCTGGGTTCTGGTGGTCATTTGAGCGAAGTAGCCTATCAGATAGGCTTGTTTTTCTGGAGTGAGGAATTTCATCTGGGATGCTGTTTCCAGGCTTGCTCCCAGGAATACAATCTTTTCAGTGGGGACTAGTTTTGATTTATTTTCGTTTATAGTGTACCCCAGGGAGGTTAGAAGGTCCTTTACAAATGTCAGGTGCTGCAGCAGCTTTTCCCGTCTGCCTGAATCAGGCATTCGTCCAAGTAAGGGTATATTTGAATCTTTGTCTGCAATAGGCAATGGCTGGAGCCAGGCATTTTGTGAAGACTCTGGGAGCAGTGGATAAGCCAAAAGGAAGTGCAGAGAACTGATAATGCATAGATACTGCCCTGAAATTATAGATATTTCCTGCATGAGTCCCTGATAGAGATGTGCAGATAGGCTTCCTTTAGGTTGAGGGTGGCTAACCAGGCATCTTTGGACAGCATAGGTAGAAGCTGCTGTAGGGTGAGCATTTTGAATTTTGGTACCACCAGGAAGGTGTTTAGAATGGATAGATCTAAGATTGGGTGCCAGGTGCCCTCTTTTCTGGGTACCAGGAATAGTCTGGAATAAAACCCTTGGCCTATCTGTTCTGCATGAACAGGCTGAATAGCTCTTATGGAGAGCAGGCATTGAACTTGGTTTTGTGCTTCTGCCCACTGGTTTGGAGGAAGGTCTGGGAAACCTTTTGGGGTTGGCAGCATGTGGAAATAAAATATGTACCCCTGGGATACTATGTTGTGGACCCATCGGTCACTGGTGATGGAGGTCCAGTTTCTTGCATGGTAGGCAAGTTTTCCTCCTGGGGCACGAGCAGTTGGGCAGAGGTGAGGAGTGGAATTGAGAAGCCATTGTGAATTCTTTTCGTATGGGGGTGGCTTAGCACTCCCTGTTTTAGAAGTGGAGGTACTCCATTGCTTAGCTCTCCGGAGACTGTAGTCTGGGGAGTCGTTTCCCCTGGGTCTAGTTTGAGATGGCCTAGAGGGGGCTGGAAAGGACCAATGTTTCGAGGGGCAATGCCTACTGAATCTTGGAGGCTGCACTTGCAAAAAATCTTTGACTGCATAGACTTAGCCTTTTCTTCCATCTTTTTTAAAACCTCTTCTGCTTTGGTGCCAAACAGATTGTCCTTGTTCAAAGGAGCATCCATTAATTTTGATTTGACATGGTCTGGCAAGGTCTGCTCCTTAAGCCAAGCATGCCTTCTAAGTACAGAACCTGTGACTGCTGCCCTGCAAGACTAGGGTGTCAAACCCACATTGCAGGTTATGCTTGCTGATTTGGCTTGCAGAATGCATAAGCTCCTGTAATTTTTTATTTTCTGCACAGTCAGGAAAGGTAGATATTTTTGCTTAAAAAGTTCCATAGTATGTTGCTGGTATTTCAGCATGTGGAACTGGCAATTCAATGCTCTAATGGCAAGAGTTGCAGAGGTGTATACTTTTTTACCCCATCTGTCTAAAGCTAGGGAATCCCTGTCCGAAAGGGTGGGTTCTTACCTGTAGTTGCTTTTATTCCTTTAGGCCCTTGGGAGATGACCTCTGGGTCAGCAGTAGGATTTTTGAAAAGAAATTTGTGAGAGTCAGGGACTCTATAGTACCTGTCTGGTTTCCTTGGAGCAGGGGGTAAAGTATCAGGAGTTAGAATGGATTCCATAAAGACATCATCCACAACATCCAGAACAGGAGGGATAGCTAAGGGTTTGTGCTGTGGTAAATCTAAAAATTCCTCGAGTCTCTTTTTGGACTGAGGATAATCCTGGCATTCCCAGTGGAAATGCTCTCTCAAAGTATATAGAGTTTCACCAAAAGAAAAATCCTCTGGAGGGGAAGCAGAAGGAATGGATTCCTCTGCATCTGAATCCTCATTGGCAGATAAAGGGATGTCTTCATATTCAGAAACCTCAGAGTAGTCGGACTCTTGGTCAGTTGGAGCTGCTGGTGACAGGTCTCTCTCTTAGCAGGGGAAGGCTGGCTTCCCCTAATCAGCATGATCAGGTCTTCTGCCATTTTAAGAATTTGGGATTGTGGCAAGGAAACAGGCGCTTGAGTTGGGGATGTCTGTTTTTTAGCTGTAGTTCATACTCTTGGTCTTAGAAACTCAGTAGTTTTAGAAAGAACTGAAGATGTGAAATAAGTCGGTTTGTGTCGAATATCGGTAATGCAAAGAACTTCCTCGGAAGCCGGTGCCTGCACAGCGGCTCCGGACCCATCCAAGGTAGAGACATCCGCAGGTTCCATAGTCAAAGAAGAGTCTTGCGGTATACCGGACTCAGAAATGGGTCTCGGTAGCGGCCTGCAAATCCATCAAAGTGGTCATCAGGGGCTGCAAAAGTGCCTCACTGAGTACCGGCGAACTGGCGACTAGCTTAACTGAAGCGTCGTCGCCAGTTTTGGACCTGTGCAGTCTGTCTCTGTCTTTAGCCTTATGTTTTTTCAGAAGATCGGTAAGCCATCCGTCTACCTAAGCTATTTCAGAATACAGAGATCGAGAACGAAAGTATTTAGCTGCAATAAGGGCCCGACGATGAATAGTTCGGGCACTGAACAATGCACAAAACTGACAGCATGGTACGTTGTGGTCTGGGCCTAAACAGGTGATGCAGTAAGAATGGAAATCATGATGTGGTATTTGCTTTCCACAGGTGAGACAATTGTTAACTTTTTCTGACATCGGATAGAGCAAGAAAAAAGGATCCCCAACAGGGTACTTAGCTTTAAAAGACTTCAGGATGATTCAATTCAGAAACGAAAACTCTGGTAGCGGCCTACAGGCACTCATGCGAACTGCTTCTGCTTCGGGCTCCTTGGCAAGAAAGACTGATGTAATGGCATCGGCTGCCTGTTTTTATACCCCTAACGACCTGACGTCAGTCCTGAAGCAACAGCAACCGACGCAGAAATACTAAGTCTCTTGTATTCTGGCCGACTGAGGGCTATCTGCAGGCAGATAACCTAAGTGTGATGACTGCAGCAGTGAAACACGAAGAACATCAGTAGAACACTGACACCGACAACCTATCAGACATTCATATCGGAAAGCAGTGACAGGTTTATCTCAGACAAAGGCTCTGCTGTTGCTTCACACAAAGTGGGAACATCCCCAGAATTCTCTTAAGATCCTTTTTCCTACTCAAGGCTTGGTTTTCCCCAATAATTTTATGCCACACTAACAGTATATTTAATGGTTCTAAAGGCTTACAGTTGGTAAATGCAAAATACTTGATCACTGCCACCGTGTGCCATCCAGGCATACCCAGCTACATTCCTCTAACATCTCTGGTCTTCACCGTATCACATTAATATTCACAGATCCAATGCTATATGTATTTCTTAACCAGATAAGATATTATCAGTGCTGTAGTGGTTGCACACTGGATTCATATGAACAGATATGTGGGTTTCAGGCCTGCTGGCTCAAGCTATGAACATGCTAGACACAAATACCTCTATTCATGGGTGACCCAGCTTGTAGCCATAATCCTGTGTTCTAAAAGTGACAGAAAGTGATGCGTTGGTTTACCCTTCCACATTGGACTGACAGTAATCAGTGTTCACAGCCCATATTTCTAATAATTTGTACTCCATCTGCTTAGATACCCACTACCACATGATTAGATAAAACATATGTGGTGGGTATGTCGACCATCTTTACATAATATGGATGCAGCTGTATGCCAGTTTCAATATCCTCTCTGCATCTATTAAGAATGTGGGTCATGTCTGTTGACTTGTGACACTATAAAAAATTCTTAATTCCTAAATTCACAAATATCTTCTTTAATGTTTGAAAACTGCTCATTTATCATTTTTGCCATCTGCAGTACACAACAAGCATGTGCGCAAACTATCCTCCAACTTTTTGATGATCTGTCTTATACACAATAAGACCTGTGAAGATTCCCAGCAGGCCATGCATCTGGACTCAAGCTCTGAAAAAAAATTGTTTCACCTATTCCCGACCATCCCTCACATCCTCCATTTGAAGGGCTGAGGAGGATCTCTTGATCCACATTAAAATGTTTAGGATTAATAAGGGCATACATGGATTTGTTGATGTTATGAGACAACTAATGTGGTATTGGATGAAAGAACCCTATTTGTTTATCCTAGGAAAAAACCTTGCTCAAGTCCATCTCCATCTCTAGTCCCAGTGTCCACCCTCCTGGGATCTTCATTCCCAAGGAGATGCTCACAGACAATACTGCTTGGTAAACAACAGTCATGGGCATGCCCTAGCTTGTTAAACTTTAACTGCCTTCTTATGATAGGAGATTTATAGCTCCATATAAATATGACCACATTATTTTATAAAAGCAGACACTAGGAATGTAGTATAATACTGGAGTATTAGCAAAACATTTTTAAACTGATGGAGAAAAACTTTCATTTGTATTGTTGCATTTATTGCCGGAAAAAAGAGAGTTCACACTGTTGCATACTTAATTAGTTTTGAGACCATTTATTTTTAACTGCATTTTGTGTGTGTGTGTGTGTGTGTACATGCTGTTTGGAATATGTAGTGGAGACAGATGTGAGAGGGTGTCAGAATGCTTTGAAATAAACTGTTTCCAGCTTATACTAGTTTCAAAGTCTGGAGTTTACCAATCTTTAAATGCAAAGCTTCTGTCAGTGTCTTGGAGTTTTCTGTTGCCTGTGGATTATGCAATGATTAGACTTGATCTACAACTTTATTACTTAACTAGCCTAATGCCACACTTGCACAGATGTATAGTATCTACACTAAATGAGGTATTCATTTTTCTCATAATGGACCAGATTCTTTATGTCACAAAAGGACTGTTTCCTAAATTATAACAATGAACACAGAGGGGAAAAACATTGCAACACATTTATAACTGATAAACTATCCGCATATACTAACTTGGCAAAAATGACTCCCCTTATCTGCAAGAGATAAGGATATTAACCAGGGAATTCCACTCTAGTAATCTAGGTTGCCATTTACCACTATTCAGACAGTTCAAAGCTGTAAAGGCCAGAAGGGAAATCCTTACTTGGTACCAAGTTACATCATGCTTATCCTATTTTCTGACAATTTAAGACGCCTCATCTGATCTGTGCACTGCAAAATGTGGTAAAAAATAACAAACTGCAATGTACCTATAGAATTTATTAACAGTAACAAAGCTTTCAGGTCACAAACCCTTTGTGATGCCCGTGCCCTGGCCCAGCAATCAAGGAACCTCAATCCTCACCACTAACACTAGTGAGGGGCAGCTCATATAGGAGGAAAGGATAACAAAAAGTGCAATTTCCCTTAACAGCACACAGAGATCACAGTCAGTCTGGGGCTTGTCACTCCCTTGCTCTCCAGGTCCCCAATAAGACTTCCCACTGGCACAGCTATAGGGTCCAGATCTCAGCCTAGTGGGCAAGTTAAAACCTCCAGCACCCTCTCTGTCCAACCAGTACTTCGTATCCCTGCCCAAGTAGCTGACAGACACACACACACACTGAAAAGATTTTATACAACCACACAGACACACCTGGGGAAGGCTGGCACAGGCTCTCCAGCTGTGGCCCTTTTCCCCAGACTATACCAGCTGCCACCACCCACTAATATTTATCAGCTACTCAAAGGCCCTTAAAAGGGTGTCCAATTATTACTGTACAATATTATTATCCAATTGGTAGTATAGCCCAGGGCTAAAGCTATTAGAGTGGCTTTGTACAATTTTACCAAAGTCATGCAAGTACTCTAAAGAGCTTAAATTATCTCTACAAAAACAGCCACAGTTGAAAGGGTTTAAAAATATTTAATAACAAATAGTCAAAACACAAGACAATACTTTTTACTACACAGTGCTAGTTAAGAGTTCAGAGATCACAGAGAAATACTTAAAATAATTCAGTCAGTAGTACAGTTCTGACATCACAGAAAAAACAAACAGTCTAATCTTTCTAGTTTCTAGCTATTTCTAAGAGAAAACACAAGTCTAAGATAAACTTACATATAGAGCAAGACACTGCTGAGGAGTTGGATGGTCAAGACAAAAATGCTTAATGCTCTCTGATTCCCTCTGTTTTTAAAATCACATTCCTGGTTCACATTACATCATTCTTCACACTTCCCTGGGTTCCCATGCTAACAGAAACTCAATTTACATTCTTCACCTCTGGGCAGAAATCAAGGATATTTATGCATGCAAATTCTGGCCATTAACTCTGGCCTTAAAACAATAGCAAGAATTCCTTTATCTAGACTGGCTGGAGCCGTGTTTGATAGGGTCACAACATGCTTTACTTAGTGAGTAGAGTGCACTGTTGTTTTTTTCAGTTCCACGTGTAACACTATTTTTACCATTTAAGACAACAAGCTTGTGGTTTACATGAATATTTACAGATGCCAGAATTATCTCCAAAATTCTATCTAGCTAGGCTGGCAGCCTTCATCTATCTTCACCCAATCTTCACACCCTTCATCAGTGTTAAAATCAAATAAAATATGTACTTATTTATACATTACATCTTAATCACACAGCCAATAAAATACCTCATAGTCAATTAGTTAATTAAATGCTGATTCATTTAGTAAAAGCAATACACATATCATTAAAAACTAGTGTATAGAAACAATTATACAATGACCCCCCCATTAATATTCCAAAAAGTGCACACAGATTGGTCACCATGCCGTTGTAAATCCGACTTGTACTACTGGAAAAAGGTCCGGTCGCCCGGACTAAAGTCTTTACTTTTTTTTTGTGTTAAGGCAGCAATGGAGAACGGAAGAGCTCCGTTGCTGTAATCTCGCCATGTTAAACGAGTTTAACATAGTGAGATATCTTAAAAAAATCAACTGAGATCTTCATTTCTCCGTTGCGTTTTTTAAAGCTGTCTCGCTATGTTAAACTCATTTAACATAGCGAGACAGCTTTAAAAAAGGGAACGGAGAACTTTCTTTCTCCGATGCTTTTTTTAAAAATATCTCGCTATGTTAAACTTGTTTAACATAGCAAGACAACTTTAAAAAAGCAACGGAGATCTTCTTTTCTCTGTTACTTCCTCTACACACAGCTCTGATGTAAGCATACGCATGTGCAGCACATCAAAACTGCTCCACGATACCGGACAGCTGCAGAAGGGCAGCACGGAGGCATTATACAATGCCATTATTTAAGAAAAGTATTTTTTTCTTAAATAATGTCATTGTATAATAGCAATAACCCACTTCTGGGTGTGGGTAATGCTGAATTTACCCATGGTTGTCTTTGCTTGGCCGCTCGGGCTTCGCCCTCATGACCAAACCACACCAACTGTGGGTAAATCCAGCATTACCCACACCCAGAAGTGGGTTACTGCTTAATAATATAAAGAAAAACTCAAATAAATTTTTGAGTCTGATGAAGCAGTCGAGAGGATCGTGAAAGCGCTTACTTTTTGTCTCTACAATTAAAGTGGATTTATATCAGCCGTGGTGACTGGCTCAGCCTGTTTTTCTTTATATCTGATTGTTTTGTGTGAGCCAGTTCTTTATCAGGTAGTTGGTGCTATTTTCTTTGTTATTGCTTAATAATACTATTTTAAACATAATTGTTTACATTTAAGAACTGGTTTAAGTGAAATAGTATGATTTATACCAGGTAAGAGAGGCAGCCTGGACTTGTAATACCCATTTATATTCCTTCATTTCTAACCTGTTTCTTCAGATCTCCCCTTCTAATATTTTAGTAACTGTGTCTCTAGCCCTGAAAGTAAAGGAATGCATTGGGCCAGTCTCATTAATACAGTTCTCTAATGCATTAGTCAACATATTTCTCAGAGTATCAGTATTATGTTCTAGAACTCTCTCAATTTCCTAGTTTCCTGCATGAAAACATTGTACTGATGCTCTTGCAACTTGAGAAGCACGAGCCCCCCCCCCCCTTTGCCGAAGAGGATGAGGGCCAAAAATGGTAAAAAAAATATATAAAATTTATAGTTGCAATATACATTTTATATATATGTTTTATTTATTTTTTTTTTTTTATTAGTAGACTAGGAATTCTGATCTCAACAGAGCAATGTCAGTCTCAGCCTGGAGAAGACCACAACAGTGGTTGTTGTTGTTTGTCTTTCGGCTTTTCCCGGTAAAAGGTCGCCACAGCGGAACTCCGGTCCGCTAATGATTGGCAGTAGATTTTTATGAAACGCCGAGGTGCCAGCTCGACGCTCAACCTTCAACAAAGGCACGCCCATTTACGCACGCATGTCTTTCGAACGCTACCCATCCACTGGGAGGACATGCAGACTCCACACAGAAGGCACTCCCAAGCCCAGCCGAGAATCGAACGGGAGAACCTCTTGCTGTGAGGTAACAATGCTACCGCCGTACCACCGTGGCATCACCAACAGTGGTACATAGTACAATAGGTAAAGTTAGTAAATGTAGAACATATGACATTTAACAAACAAAAATGCTTTGTGACAGATTGCAGTATCTACTCTTACTAAAGTTGTTTACATATACAACACAAGGAGACACAAAAGGGAAATAAAACACATTAAAAAAAAATAATGTAGATGCAACTTATCAATTTGCGAAGCTTTCTGCTAGGTCTCTTTGCAAACTGGGCACTGCAGATGAACCCCCCAACAACAAAAACAAATGTGTGCGCACACACACAAGTAGTTTGTTGTGTGCAGGCCCAGTGCAATGGCACACTGAATTGCACTTTGCAGGAAGAACACATAAAAGTAGTTCGAGCAAGACAGGAACCTGTTTTAAGTGGCGATTTTTTTTATAGTAGAAGATGGCACTTATTTTCATTAAATGCTGTAAATGCTTACTGTAGACTGGTGACGTTTAACATAAGAACATTTCATACATTTAAACACATACTAGGTTGCTAATCTAGCTTCTCTAGTGAAGGGGCTGCTGTACTCTGAGAAATGTACCATTCAGAATTTGCAGTAACTTCTGTTTAAGGCAAAGTGAAGGCCAGATCATGTTGACTTCACCTGGTTGAGTTCTTTGCGAAAGTCACACAGGCAATGAACAGAGGCAGATGAGTACACGTTGCCTACCTAACCCTAGCCAAGGCTGCTCAAGCCCAGAGCCTATGAAGGCCAGTTAAGGGCTTGCTTTAATTTGGACCCTGTTACATATAGCAAATTTTTAAACCATGTGTCTGGCGAAGACTTAAACATTAGGAAACTGTTAACCTATGGATATTAGGTGTGCAAAGTATTCTATGATCTACCAGCCCTACAATGAATAACAGAAGACACAAGTTTTGAGTTGACACAAAGTAAATGAACTAATACACTGTTATTCCTACTATTTAATCCATTACTTATAAAACCAGCTCCGAGCACTGCAGAAAACACTTTGTCATTGGTGCACTTGTACACAAAAGACTAAATCAGCCCTTACTGGCATATAATTTGGACACAGGGACAAGTTTTCAAGTACCTTTACATATGATAAGGATTCACAACCAAATATGTGTTTGGCAAATGTTCTTTGAACATGCTCAAGCTTAGCCGGCTGTGAAATCCCCAGGACATAACAATATTCTAATCATAGGGTAAATGATGGCAGAAAATAACTACCATAACAACCCTGTCTCTAGATATGAAAGTCTTGAAAATTATTAATCCATAACATTTCCTAACACAATTTACATGAAAGTCAAAAGACAAAGATGAAATAATTACACAATTACAGATGCCATATGCTGCCCGGTTAAAGAAACTCCAGCTCTACTCAGTGGCATACCGCCTGCTCAAAGGCGATCTGTGCCTGACGTATAAAGCCATGTCCAACCCGAAATTAATGGACATGCTGCACCTCAGAAAATCCAAATCCCATCGAGCTACGCACTCGAGAGACTTGAACCTCAGCACTGAAATAAACAGGACATGCTGGAGGGACAGATTCATAACCCAGAGGCTCCCTTCACTCTGGAATAAAATCCCAGTCCATGTTAGGCAGAGTGCCTCATTGACTCTCTTCAAGAGGAATCTTGATGAGTGGATGGGAGATAGTAGGTTTACCCCGGGTATCACTTCTGTGTCACTGTTAGACAGAGGCACAGTATACTAACCTCGAAAAAGGGCATAGCAAAATTCATTTAAAATGGGTGGCGAAAGCCAAACACACACTGGCTAGGCTTATAAATGCCCTAGGGCAGATAGCCTAGTATGAGCCTATAAATCCTTAATTTGGTTAACAGAGGTGCAAATAGAGTTATACAAAGCATATGGATAATGATGGTCAACACCAAAATGCACAGCAGAACATTTGTTATAGTTAAACTTCATGCCTTTTTGGTGTACCCATGTGGTTGACTTATCCAGATAGTTAATCAGCAGTGCTTACAAAATTATTATAGTATTGCCAACCTTTAAATCAGAACATTTATTCTAACAAATTTGCTTAGGTGTTGGGCAATCACTCATAAGCACCCAAACAGCAGGGGTACAAAGAACAACCCCTGAGGGACACCACATTTAATGAACACATACTTTGAAAATTTAACTCTGTTTTTACACCCCACAAACCAATTTATAACCCATGTCTTTACAAAAACATTCATATCTGTACTGCTCAGTATATCAATGAAAACAGAATGTGGAACTAAATAAAAGGCCCTAGCCAGATCCAAATAGATCACATCTACAGCTAGACCCTTGTCCAACAGGTTTATTATATGTTCATAAAAATTCTTCTAGGTATAAAACCATGTTGATATATATCACTAGGGAAACTAAACATATGCTTAAATGAATGACTAGTACCCTATTAAAATACTTCCTCAGGATACACGTCAAACTAATTGGTCTACAATCACCAATAGCATAACCAGGGGTGATGTTTACATATTGGAACAGCAATGGTCTCTTTTCAAAATTTTGGAGCGAAACCTGCAATTAAAGTTTTCTGAAACAAATAAACCAAATAAGGGTACAAACAGTCACTTATACCTCTCAAAAAGCAGCCATTCAATCTATCTAGCACAGTTGCAGAGTTCTTTTTAATATGATCTAAAGATAGGTTTTACCATTAATGGAGAACTACCTACCTACTAAAACTGGTGGAAAAGGATACCATTTACAGAAGATGTCTAAAAAAAAAAATGGCTAACACTTCAGGGTCAGGTTATACATACCCATAACCATCTCTTAATACCAAACTTGAGGCATTATTCATTTCCATCGCCTAGTAGGTGTTTAAAGAAACCCTTTTTATTATCCAGCACGCTAGTAGTCCTACACTGGTAGTCAACTTTTTTTTCATAAGTAATTCTATGTTCATTAACTAGTGTTATAAATATTTCCCATGGTTGTTACAAGCAGATTTGTCACTGTTGGTTGAGCCCTAAAAATACCTTAATGTTTTTTTCTTTTTTCTTCTGTCTAATTCATGTCTTTTACTCCACTGTGGAGGTCTAGAATACTTCCTTCCAGTTGAAATACTTATTGGCACAAAATGGTCAAACAAACCATTTATTTGATTGTACGGGATATCCCAATTTTCACAAAAATGAATTTTCATCTCATAATCTCGATCCCATTGTGAGATTTCAGTTGTAATAGCTGCAAAATCTGATCTATAGATTTTTTTAACCTGTACCACTTCATTAAGTTTCAGTAAATTAGAATCCATAATTTCAAAAGTGACTCACATATGGTCCAAATATCCCAGCTCTGAGGTTATTCTACAGTATTTAGATTTTAATTTGTTAGGGAGCCAGACTATATCTAGTGCTTTACTACCCCTAGTATTCTGAGCTACAATCTGAGAGTATCCCCAACAAGTCATTTTTTGTTGACACAATACCACATCAAGTTAGTCAGGTTAATTTTGTGAACAAAAAAAAGGGCCACATTCTTACATCCACCTTCACTGGCTAAATTTCACAGTAAAAAAAAAAAAAAAAAAAACTCACTTAAAAACTAATACAGAAGAAAACTTTGTAGAAATATACATGGATACTCTCACCCATTTATTAAGCCTCTAAGTATGATGTCCACAAAAACCTTGGGTATTCCTACTAAGCCAAGTCTTGGTTATAAAAAGAATATCAAAAAATTAAATTCGCTAAATAAGACTCCCAAGTCAGCTAATTTACTATTGACACAACACGTATTAAATACTTTAGAGAATTCATTTTCTATTTACATTAATCACATCCATCACCCTAAAAAGTTTTAATCAGTTTGGTCAAATAACTACATAGCATAAAACTGCCAACGACTCAGATGCAACAAATCATTAAAAAATAACCATATTTGCTGTTAAAATATTCACAAAGTTGAACAGATTTCACACAGTGTTTCAAACATTCTTTTCTAATAAAACTGGTAAATTTTCTTGCTTTTAACTGTATTTTACCCTCAAATATAGCAGGTGGAAAGATGTCACAAAAGACCAACTTAAATCCATAGATTTTATTTAAATCAAATAGGTCATCCACACTTTTCTTAAAGTTGGACTCTGCCTATAAAAATAATTCCATCATATCTTGCAATGTTTTTCCCCAGGGCTCCTGGGACACCTGGTCTTTACTATACACTTCACTGATGCCAAATCTGATGTCAAGAGTCTCTAGCTAACCAGGTTTTGCTAATGACTGCAAACTTGAGGCGGTTATCAATCCTCCAGGTCTTATCAGCATCTTCAAACAGAGCCTTACCAATACAAATTCACAGTGTTAGGACCATGCACTAAAGCATAAAGTAAAAAAAAAAGTATTCTCATACTCTGGGAAACAAGAATACCCACGCACCTTCTACAGAAATGACACTCCCTCAAAAGTTGATGTGGTCAGAGTACTGTACACATTCATGGACAATGAACTCTCCGTCGACCACCACGTATCAGCTTTCATTAGGAAATCCTACCTTACCCAACTAATCATTTAAAGCATATCATCCAGAACCAAGGAGTTGTTATCCTTCTCTATTCCTCCCTTAAAAGGCCTATATTAGGACACCATATTCCCTCCGATATGCATATTAGGACACCATATTCCCTCTGATATGCATCGATCTAAGTGTAAACAATCTAGCTACAAAAGCCATAATATTTTCTCATCCTAAAACGTGGGTACGAGATCTAAGTAACAGAGTAGAGTGATATCAATTTTGGACTCTTTGTATCTCTTACAGAGTCCTACATAGTTATCTTTGCCTGGCCTAGAAGGCTACAAGTGACCCTGCTGTTTTTGATGTCCTACATGCACATAAAACTGAAAACCCCACAAATACTTACTCTATGGAAGTAAACCTACACAGCAATATAAACAGAACTTGTTGGCTGCCTAGACACCTCTCACAATCAATACCCTATCTTTGGAGTAAGCTCCCATTCCATGTCAAATATGTAGTGCTCTCACTGAGCAAACACTGTGTGTATAGAAATTTTAATGCTTACAATTATTTTAGATGAGAGTTTATTTACCAATAGCTGGTATGCAACTTAATTTACATGCAGTGTAGTTGTCTTGCACGGTTGACTTTTTCTTTGGTTAAACTGGACATACTCTCATAGGAGTACTAGAACTGGGAATATTTATTTTTGATGCCTGTATGTATTCGAGTAACATTGATATGGACTGACAAAAGACCTTACAAAATGTGTGATCCCTTCTAGAAAGCATCTTTGTGAATCAGTAGGCTGATCCAGAAGTAGAAAAGCACCAGCATTTCTGATCCAAGTGTCCTACCTAACATGAAGGTACACACCAACATTACTGACAATGCATGTATTGCAGTGCTTTTCAGTTAATACAGTATTTTTGTCCTCTTTCTGCAATCGCTTATAGTCACAGTGATACTGACTGTTTATGAATTTATACAAATCAGACTGCATAGCCCCATATCCTATGGGGGAGGAAATATGGAGCTAATAAACTGATATTTTACTTAATTTGTAAACAAGTCCATATGACTATATCAGACAATGTTTCATGTGTTCAGTATGTATGTAAAGCATTCCTGACCTAAGAATATATCATTGTGGGACTATGCCATAGCTTATTTGTGTGAAGCATGTATCTGTGCATAGCTCCCTACCATTTCATAACACTAGTAATGTCGTTCATGATCACCTTGGTGTTACGTAACAAATAATTCTTCACTGCCACCATTTTTCTTCTGTGGCCATTTTTCCATTGCCTCATGTTTTACACGCATGCAACCTACAGTAGACTTGTATGATACAATGGCAGGTTGTTGGGGTAATATGAGGTCTGTATTTGTGTGTCTTGATGGTCTATGGACACATGAGTGGTGGAGATAATATGCACTAGCATTCAAGGGAACAGTTGCATTTTCAGGAATTGAAGGACCCTTATCAGGAAACTATTTTACAGAAAAGCATCAATGATAAGTGGAAAGGGGAGATATTGCAGGATGTTGTGGTGATTTGTGAAAGTCCTCTGAAAATAAAAAGAAATAATGTGCCCATATGGGAGAAATGTGGACAGAATTTTGTAATGTACACACACATGTGCAGACAGTATCTGTAGACACCTTGGAAGTATCCCTGTCCTGAGTCTGCCTTTCATTCTGTTTATGTTAGGTTGGGTAAATTAAGCTAAGGTCAGCTACAACATGTTAGTAATTGGTGAGAACTATGAAGTCTGTGTGAATTGACTTTCCAGACAAAAATCTTGGAAGGAAAAAATAAAAAAAAAAAGGTTGCTCAGAGTAAAAGCCTCACTGTGTTGTTAACTATGGAAGCCAATGGATGGGTTCTATATAAACTCAATGACAGGGACCATTACAGTAATATTTTACTATGTAGCATGGGAAAGTTTGGGCTGCTAAGTAGTTACAAAGCTTCCAGCCTTAGTCGTATGGGTTACACAGATGAAACCCCTCATCAAAACAGGCAAATACATACTATAAGACAAAGCTGAGCAAGTAAATGGCTACTAGAATTTAGCTGGAAGATCTGCACAAGGGCAGTCGACAAACGCACAAGTCTTTCACATTGCAGAATAATTTCCATGTGTATGTAATGTGTATAAAAAGTATAAAAGAAGTAGAATAAAGACAAAGCAATGGCAGAAACATCAAGCCATTAAACAGCTGTATGGGTGGGAGAAGATATAACAGATAGATACATACCAGGAACACTGCAAAAATATATTCTAGCTAGAAGGTTGGTAGAACAAGGCACATGTCCTTTTCTTATCCTATAGTTTGGCAGGTAAGAGGAAACAAAAAGGGAACAGATACTCTCTGAAGTTTACCAGCTGGCAATAATACATCTGTACCATTTGGTGACAGTTAGGTGAATATAAGCAACAGTTACGTATCCAATTGTGTTTTAAAAAGCTACAACATTTCTCGTCAGGTATGTGTCAGAGATAGCTTGTTTACATGGCTATATTGCAAAATGGATGCTCTGTGGTAACTATTTTAAGAAAAGTTTAAATTCATAAACTGTGAGATTACAACTAGAAGCACAATAGGTCTGAATATTTTAATAGATGATCATAACTGCATATAACTGAGAAATGAATACATTACATGAATATTACCCAACTGCATAGTTTTCACACTGTAATCTATCAAGTTACATGGCCAGAGCTGCAATTACAGATGTTGGAGGATGATCTGCAATCTAGCTATTCTGTAGTACGCTTGTTTAATTTTGTCTAACAGGCTAAACTGTACTTTGGAGAAAAAGATGAGATAATAGGATTGTGCAGACTCCCAGAAGAGTCTAAGAGCAAGTGCTTTGCCATAGCGTGGAATTTATTTTCCATTTAAGCATACTGTCATTGGACAGTCACTGAAAAGGTGCTCGTAAGTCATTCAGATAGCCAAAGGTACAAAACAGCGTACTACTGTTTCTTGCATAAATAAAGGAAGTGTGAAGGTAAAAAAGTAATTGAACACTCTATTATCATTTAAGTCACACATGCTATGCGGTGTAACTGCACAAAAACGAAACAAAAGCTACAGATTATGAATTTAGTGGGCTAAGCATGGTAAAGTGGAGATCAAACAGAAAATTGAAGCAGCTAAGCTAATGTGTCACAGAACAAGCCACTCAACAATTTCCAGTATTATTCACAAACACAGTCCGACAGGCCCACCAATAATAAAACAGAAGACTGAGAACAAGCCATCTTGAGCACTGCAGCTGAAGAAAAGCTTGTATTTGTTGCTTGTAGAACACCAGCATTAATTTGAAAAGATTCTGGGATGTTGCAGAAGCAGAAATCACATGCATGAGTGCTTCTATCTATGCAAAACACAAGACAACCATGGATACTCTGGAGAGCTGGACAAACAACCTCAACAGTTTGACAAAAATGATAAAACCTAAAAGAAAATTCTGCACATCTCCTTCTTCTTTCGGCTGCTCCCGTTAGGGGTCGCTACAGCAGATCAACTGTTTCCATTTCTTCCTGTCCTCTGCATCTTGCTCTGTCACACCAACCACCTGCATGTCCTCTCTCACCACATCCATAAACCTTATTTTAGGCCTTCCTCTTTTCCTGTTACCTGGCAGCTTCATCCTTAGCATCTTTTTCCCAATATACTCTGCATCCCTCCTCAGCACATGTCCAAACCAACGTAATCTTGCCTCTCTGGCTTTGTCTCCAAACCTTCCAACCTGGGCTGACCCTCTAATATACTTATTCCTAATCCTGTCCATCCTCGTCACACCCAGTGCAAATCTTAACATCTTCAGCTCTGCCACGTCAAGCTCTGACTCCTGTCTTTTTGTCAGTGCCACTGTCTCCAACCCATATAACATAGCTGGTCTCACTACCCTCTTGTAGACCTTCCCTTTCACTCTTACTGGTACTCACCTGTCACAAACTCCTGACACATAGCTGGTCTCACTACCCTCTTGTAGACCTTCCCTTTCACTCTTACTGGTACTCGCCTGTCACAAACTCCTGACACTCTTCTCCACCCATTCCATCCTGCCTGAACTCTCTTCTTAACCTCTCTTCCACACTCACCATTACTCTGAACTGTTGATCCCAAGTACTTAAACTCATTCACCTTCGCCGCCTCTACTCCCTGCATCCTCACCATTCCTCCATCCTCCCTCTCAATCACACACATATATTCTGTCTTAGTCCTGCTGACCTTCATTCCTCTTCTCTCTAGAGCACATCTCCACCTCCCCAGGGTCTCCTCCGTTCCCTACTCTCTCTCTACAGATCACAATGTCATCTGCAAACATCATAGTCCACGGGGACTCCTGTCTGATCTAGTCCATCAACCTGTCCATCACCACTGCAAATAAGAAAGGGCTCAGCGCTGATCCTTGATGTAATCCCACCTCCATCTTAAACGCATCTGTCACTCCCACCGCAGACCTCACCGCTGTCACACTACCCTCATACATATCCTGTACCACTCTTACATACTTCTCTGACACTCCTGACTTCTTCATACAATACCACAACTCCTCTCTAGGCACCCTGTCATATGCTTTCTCTAAATCCAAAAAGACACAATGCAACTTCTTCTGACCTTCTCTGTACTTCTCCATCAACACTCTCAGAGCAAACATCGCATCTGTAGTGCTCTTTCCTGGCATGAAACCATACTGCTGATCACTAATCATCACCTCCCT
Organism: Protopterus annectens; assembly: GCF_019279795.1. NCBI lineage: Eukaryota > Metazoa > Chordata > Ceratodontiformes > Protopteridae > Protopterus > Protopterus annectens. The sequence continues at coordinate 1,211,160,385 of NC_056727.1, forward strand.
TCTTAACCTAGCTTCCACTACTCTTTCCCATAACTTCATGCTGTGACTGATCAGTTTAATCCCTCTGTAGTTACTACAGCTCTGCACATCACCCTTATTCTTAAAAATCGGTACCAAAACACTTTCTCCATTCCTCAGGCATAGTCTCACTTTCCAAGATTTCATTAAACAATCTAGTTAAAAACTCCACTGCCATTTCACCAAAACACCTCCATGCTTCCACAGGTATGTCATCTGGACCAACAGCCTTTCTGTTCTTCATCCTCTTCATAGCTATCCTTACTTCCTCCTTGCTAATCCACTGCACTTCATGATTCACTATCCGCACATCATCCAACTTTCTCTCCCCCTCATTCTCTTCATTCATCAACCCCTCAAAGTACTCTTTCCATCTGCTCAACACACTCTCCTCGCTTGTGAGTATGTTTCCCTCATTATCCTTTATCACCTTTACCTGCTGCACATCTTTACTAGCTCGGTCCCTCTGTCTAGCCAATCGGTACAGGTCCTTTTCTCCCTCCTTAGTGTCCAACCTTTTATACAACTCGTCATACGCCTTAAACTTAGCCTTCACCACCTCTCTCTTTGCCATGGACCTCATCTCCTTATACTCTTGTCTACTTTCTTCATCTCTTTTGACAATCCCACTTCTTCGCCAACCACTTTCTCTGTATACTCTCCTGTACTTCTTCATTCCACCACCAGGTCTCCTTGCACATCTCCAAAAGCATTTAAAAAGTGCATTACAAAGTATCACAGTGTATACAATTACTAAAACCTTTCTAAAATGTATTATTGTAAATGAAATCATATTTAAAACAGCACTGACATGCAAAAAAAATTCCAAGAACAGTTTTCTAGATATAGTGCTGACAAGACAACTCATCACAGAAGGGAGAATTACCATATCAGCCACCCCTTATCACTTGCCCACCATAGAAGGAAGTATGACCATAGTACATAGCCATGACCACACATGTCCAGGCTGACTACTGTTTTGTCTGGTAGCCCCTGCTGTAATCATAATGGAGGACCATAAATACTTCTGACATATTCAAAATCTTTTCCACTGCCTGAGATTTCTTCAAAACATTTTTCCACTAGCACCATAGACTCCAGAGCAAGGGAATCCAACATAAAGACATCTTTTTCTTGCTTGGGACCTGAAGAGGCCAAAGACACATTTCAGACATTACATAAGTATTTGATGGTAACCACAGCTTAGACAAGCTACACAGAAATTGCCCTGGGCACATGTACTGACTCACTAGGCGTGTTTGTGGAAGGGAGGCATACCGAATTTAGGAGTATACTAATGACATTTTACAACAATGTTTTAAAACAAGACTTCTACAAGCTACCTAATAATATACTGTTTCAAGGTCACTAATGAATAATCACATTAATATTTAATTTTCCATATATATTTCACAAGTGTTCAATTATAACTGCTTACTCATACAGACACGTGTACTACTGAGTTACAATTATACAGAGTTTACACACGTTGTTCATGTATCTCAGAAATAACCGGTGTGATTTAGTAACTTGCTTCCCAACATGCTGTTGCTAGTAATTTATTCTTACTCCACTCAAGGGCTTGAGTTAGAGTAAGGTGGAAGGTTAAAAGTACACAAGCAGTAGCTCACATGTATAAACTTGTGCTCATCTGTCCGTGTACCTTGCTGAAGTGTACCCTTCTGTAGAATACTAACAGCAACAGCACAAAGCTTCAAAACTCTTAGTGTGGTACGATAAGTTTTATTCTGTATAATTCTGTGGCAATGACATTCGTTACAATAGGATTTCTTTTGTTGTCAACACTGAATGTGCATACTTTGGCAAGGTTATTTGAGAGAAGTAAAGGAATCGACATATAAGACATTACATTATTTGTGAAACTGTCCCGAGGCTCATTATTTCCCTGGCAAATGTCCTTGTTTGAACACTGTAGTTCTTTGGACAATTGCTATCCTTTATTCATTTTTGGGGGGTATATCAATTACAAATCAGTGAAGTGAACCTCTGCCAGTCACTCATTTTAGAGTGGTGTAATTCTGTGATATAATGAAATTTATAGCACACTATACTTAAAATTCTACACAACAAAATATATCCACTTATCCCAATGGCATAACAATGTATCGAGTACGTATGCAGTAGTATTTCTTTAACCAGTTAGAAAGCCAAGCCATTTCACCACATCTAGCTACTTTGATGTACCAGTTTGTACATTTTGTTTAAAACATGACAAATTCAGAAACATTTATTCTATTTCTAGAAATACAGATAAAGAAAAAGAAAATACCTGGTAGGCAAAATTATTGTGAGCATATTGTAGAATAATGTAACACAGCGGTCTAACCTTTTCTTTTACAAGTCTATTTTTTTATTTATTGATATTTGACTACCAGGAAAGTCTGACTGGACAGTAGCCCATTTTCAGCAGAGACCTGGGGAGAAAAGCTCCAAATTATTGCAAAACATTTTAATAACAATAATTTTAGAATCTTCAAAAATAAAATCAAAACATCTTTCAAAGCACATTAAACAATTATAACAAATTAGACATAATACAGAAACATTGGTTAAGAATCGATACAAGTTATATGACAAGCATTTAATATTTAGAGAAATTTTAGACAGTTTGTAGAGAATTTAAAGGTAAATTAGCCAAATAAAAACAGAAATTGCAATATGAAGTGAAGAAAAACAGGCTTATGGTATATTTAGAGAGAAAGTCAGGGAAGTAAGTAAGTGAAGAAGGGAGAGTAAGGAGGTATAGTATCACTTCAGGTCAGCATCTATCAGTTCCTCATGACAGAAAGTACAGTTTTGTACCTACCATAAATGTAGATGTCCAAGAGGAATGCATCTGCAGTCTTTACAAATGGGTTGTCCTGTCGTCAGGCAGCCCTTCGGTCGGCCGGATTCCAAAGTCTGGGTCTGGCTTCGGCTGGTGTCGCACTTCACCCGATGTCATTGCGGCAGTTATTCGGGTATAAAGGCATCAGCCGATGCCATTTTCCTCAGTGTTTCTTGCCCCAGATGCCAGGTGCCCTCTTGGATGGCTAAATTTGGATAAATGCCAAAGTTTCCAAATAGTAGAGAGCAAACACACAAAATAAGCATGTATGTACATATATACAAACAAATACACCATAATAGATCCCCCCCAAGCTAGCTGAAGATTGGCAAATACCCTAGGAGTACCTCAGAGGGGAAGGAGGGTGGGTAATCCTGACTGCAGATGCAGTCCTCTCGGACATCTACATTTATGGTAGGTACAAAACTGTACTATGTCCTTCAAGGATGCATCTGCAGTCTTTACAAATGGGTAGAATACCATAGCTAAACTAGGGAGGAGGAAATGAGAAGAGATTATGGTGTAGTTAGGATCCCTTGCAAAACAGCAGTGGCAAAACCAGCACGGGATCTAGAGTATAGAGGTAAGTTATAATGCTTGGCAAATGTATGCATGGAGGTCCAAGTAGCAGCCTCTATAATGTCCTTGGTAGCCACTCCTCGTAAGAAAGCTGTGGTAGTGGCTGTAGCCCTTGTGGAGTGAGGTCTGATGTTCTCTGGAGTTTTCTTTCCATGGTAGGAGTAACAAAATCTAATGCAATTTCCTATCCATTTGGAGATTGTCTGTTTAGAAATTGGTTTTCCTTCCTTTCCTGTTGCATATGCTACCAGAAGCTGGTCAGTTTTTCTATTGTTTTTTGTCCTGTCCAGGTAGTAGCGTAATTGTCTGTGTACATCCAAGGTATGTAGGATAGCCTGATTTAAAGAGACTCTGGATACCACCTTAGGCATAAATGTAGGATTTGTTCTCATGGACACTCTATCTTGATGGAAGATCAGGAAGGGTTGCACTGCCATTAATGCCTGTAGTTCAGAGACCCTTCTTGCTGAAGTTATTGCCAGCAGGAAAGCAGTTTTCCAGGATAAGTATTGTAATTCTGCTGTTGCTGCTGGTTCGAAAGGAGGTAGAGTCAGTTTTTCTAGCACAAAGTTCAAGTCCCATGCTGGCAATGGAGGTTTCCTGGGAGGTTTTACATTTTTAATTCCTCTCAGAAACTGTCTGAGCAGAGGATGCGAGAAGACAGGAGGATCGAAGCTGTATTCTGCTGAAATAGCTGATGCATGTATCTTGATGGAGGAATAGGACAGGCCTGTATGGAAGAGCTCCGCCAAGTACTCCAGGATGTTGGCTATGTTCACCATTGTCACATCTTGCCCCTTTGCAGTACTCCAGATGAGATATCTTTTCCATTTTGCTGCATAATTCTTTCTTGTTGAAGGTCTACGAGCCTCCAGAATTATGTCTTTAACCCTTTGGGATAAATTTTGGTTAATTGCTGTTATGTAATGTTCCAGGCAGTTAGCTGCAGAGTTTTTAGGTTTGGATGCAGGATGTTGTAGTTGTTCTGTGTTAGCAGTAATGGGATCAGGGGCAGTGTCCATATTTGTTCCCGGGACATGCTCCTCAGCAGTGGATACCAATGTTGTCTTGGCCAGTCTGGCGCTATCAGAATGATCCTCGGACGTTCCTCTTTGATCTTCAGAAGCACCTTGTGCATCAAAGGAAGTGGTGGGAATGCGTATGCTGTCAGGCCTTTCCAACTGAAAGATAGGGAGTCCACCTTCCAAGCAAGTGGGTGGTAAGTCCTTGTGCAGAATTTCTTCAACTGGTGATTGAATGGGGATGCAAACAAGTCTATTTGTGGTAATCCCCATTCTCTTGTGATGGCTTTGAAGATGTCCGGATGCAGCATCCATTCGTGGGCATCTGTTGTAGTTCTGCTTAATATGTCTGCTAGAATGTTTTCCTTCCATGGTACATAAATTGCCTGTAACTGAATGTTGTAGCTCAAAGCCACATCCCATAGGTCCAGTGCCAGCCGGCATAGAGGGTATGAGTGTGTGCCTCCCTGTTTGTTGATGTACCACATAACTGTGGTGTTGTCTGTCCTTATCAACTGGCCTTCTTGGAGAAAAGGTCTGAATGCCTGGATTGCCAATTTTACTGCCATCATTTCTTTTAGATTTATGTGCAGATGCAGCTGGTCTTGAGTCCATAGGCCTTGAATGCACTTGTCCAGCATGTGTGCCCCCCAACCGAGGTCTGAGGCATCTGTCGTGATGGTTTGTCTTGGTTGACTTTTGCAGAAGGGCAATCCTGTGTTTGATTGGCAGGCCTGAGCCCACCATAGGAACTCTTGCTTCAGGCATGGAATCATTGGAATTTTGGTTTCTAGGCTGTGCTTGTGCTGGGACCACAAATTCTTTAGGTACCACTGTAGCTTTCTCATATGCAGCCTGGCATGAGGGACCAGTATTATGCAGGATGCCATGAAGCCTAGAGCTTGTAGCACTTTTCTTGCAGTTAGATGGTTCTGCTTTGTTAATGCCAAGAAGTAGAGGGGAAGTTGCTCTTTCTTTTCTGCAGTTAGAAATGCCATTTGTTTTGATGTGTCCAGTTCTGCACCCAGAAAGGTTATTCTTTGGGATGGAATCAGCCTTGACTGTTTTGTATTGACTGTATATCCCAGGGCTTGCAGCAGGTAGATGACTCTTTGTAAGTCTTCTGTTAGTTTGTTTTTGTTGTCCGCTTGTATCAGGCAGTCGTCCAGGTAGGGATAGATTTGAATCCCCTGAAGTCTGCAATGAGCGATTACTGATGCCAGGCATTTCGTGAACACTCTGGGCGCAGTAGATAAGCCAAAGGGCAATGCTGAGAATTGATAATGCTCTGATCCTGCAAGAAATCTGAGGTATCTTCTGCAAATTGGTCTTATGGGGACGTGCAGGTATGCCTCCTTGAGATCTAGAGTTACCAGCCAAGACTCCTTGCCCAGCATGGGAAGAAGCTGCTGTAGGGTCAGCATTTTGAATTTTGGAACAATAAGGAATGTGTTTAAAGCGGACAGGTCTAAAATAGGCCTCCATTTGTTTTCTTTTCTTGGTACCAGGAAGAGTCTGGAGTAAAATCCCTCTCCTTGCTCCATAGATGGTACCTTTTCCACAGCTCTCATTCTTAATAATTGAGATATTTGTTTTAGAGCTTCTGTCCTTTGAGTAGGTGGTAGGTTTGGCATTCCTCTCTTTCCTGGTAGAGTATGGAAATGGAACCTGTAACCTTGGTCTATAGTTTGCAAAATCCATTTTTCTCTTGTAATGCAGTGCCAGTTTCTTGAAAATAAGGTTAGTTTTCCGCCTAAGGGTGCTTCTAGTTGTTCCCTGGTAGGCGGTGCCACCGCCAAGTCACTGTGATTGAGTTGTTGTAGTGGTGGTGGCAGTATCCGTGCCTCGTTGGTTGTTACCCTGCCACTGGCGACCCCTGTAGGCACCCCTGGATTGGTTTCTGCCTCTAGAGCGCCTATTCCTGCATCTTTGTGCCTTAGAGGAGTCTGGAAAGGACCAATTCTTGGAGGGCCAGTTCCTGCTAAACCTTGGAGGTTGAACTTGTAAGAAATCTTTCACTGTTTGCACAGATTTTGCTTTCTCTTCCATCGTTTTTAGTACCTGCTGTGCAGGGGAACCAAATAAATTGACCTTGTCCATAGGTGCATCCAAAAGCTTAGATTTGACATGGTCTGGTAATGCCTGTTCTTTCAACCATGCATGCCTCCTGATTACTGTGCCAGTCATGGCTGATCTAAAGGAAGCCTCCAGTGCATCATAGCCACATTTTAAAGAATGGTTACTAACCTGCTGTATGTTATGTACCATTTCCTGAACATACTTTTTATCTAAAGATTCTTCAGAGGACAGCTTTTTAGTCAACTGGTCAAGCATAAACTCTTGATATTGAATCATATGAAATTGGCAGTTCAAAGCTCTAGCTGACAAAGTAGCAGAGGTGTAAACTTTTTTACCCCATCTCTCTAAGGACCTGGATTTCCTTTCAGAGGGGAGGGGGTTTTTAGAAGAGGTAGCTGCTACAGCTTTAGGACCCTGGGAGATAGTCTCTGGATCTGCAAAAGGAGCCTTATACAAGTGGTGATGAGTGTCCGGGACCCTGTAGTACCTATCGGGCTTAGCAGGAGCCGGAGGTAAAGAATCAGGAGCAGTGCAAGCATCATTAAATGCATCATCAACAACAGAAAGAACTGGAGGTATAGCTAAAGGCCTATGCTGTGGCAAATGTAGAAAGGTCCTAAGCCTTTTTCTAGAGTCTGAGAAATCTTGGCCCTGCCACTGAAATTGTTCCCTCATAGCATGCAAGGTTTCCCCAAAGGAAAATTCCTCAGGAGGAGAGGCTGAAGGGATGGACTCCTCAGCATCAGAGTCTTCGTAAGGAGAATAAGTAGCCTCAGGAGGGTCTGTATGTTCTGAGTCATCAAAGGAATCATCTGTGGATACTGGCTCAGGGGGCTCTGCTCTAGGCCTCTTTTCTGGAGGAGGGAGAGAGGCCCTGTCTGGATGAGGCTGGGCTCCACGAATTAAAGAGATGAGATCCTCAGCCAAAGAAAGCATATGGGAGCTGGAGCTGGGCCTGTGAGAGGGGGGCTTGGCAGGCACAGGTTTTGATGCTTTGGCTGCTTTAGCCCTGGCAAAGGCCTTAATAGACATAGCTGGAGGAGGCCTAGCAGCTCCACGTGCAGGAGTAGAAATATCCAGGGGAATGGTGTCTGATAAATCCTGTGAAACCGCAACAGAAGGTTGGATTTCAGAAGCCGTTTCTACCAGGTTAGAAGAGGCCTCGGTAGAAGGCATATTATCGGCTGAAGAAAGAACCGCTTGCTCGGTTTCGGCCGAAACCGAGACACTCGTGGCTTGCTTAACCGCGGTTTCGGCCGAAACCGCGGACCACGAGTGTCGGTCCTTTTCTTTGCGTTTTTTGGTTATTTGCGTAGTCGGAGGATCCGACGGCATAATGTAGGCAAAATCGGAGCCGAAAATCTGTTCAGCAAAGTCCGACCGACGTCTAAGCGTCCGTCGGTTAAAAGAAGCACAGGCTAGACAAGCTGCTACGTCGTGGTCTGGGCCTAGACAATGTATGCAATAGGAGTGGAAATCTTTATGAGGTATTTGTTTCCCACAAGATAAACAGTTATTAACTTTCTCTGACATCGGCTGAGGCAAGAAAGAGTCCCCAACGGGGTACTTAGCTTTATAGAAGTCTTCGAAGTAGTATTCGGTAGTAGTAATCTCTGGATCTGACCGACCGGCACTTGCGAACAGCTTCTGCTTGGCGCCGCGCAAGAAAGACTGGGGAAAATGGCGTCGGCTGATGCCTTTATACCCGAATAACTGCCGCAATGACGTCGGGTGAAGTGCGACACCAGCCGAAGCCAGACCCAGACTTTGGAATCCGCCGACCGAAGGGCTGCCTGACGACAGGACAACCCATTTGTAAAGACTGCAGATGCATCCTTGAAGGACATCTAGCTTTGAAGCAGGTCTGATACTGATTTATAGCTCACAGGCGGAATCCAGCAGAGTGGAAACTGGACATCCAAACAGTATGCAAAGGACATTCTTGTGAAACAATATGACACTGAGACATGCCAGAAAATTCAAGTGCTAGAGATGTGTGCATTGTCATAGTAACCGATTAAGTACGCTGCACTTTGTATGTTAGATGCGGATGTCACACATTCATTCAAATAGGAATGGCAGAGATGAGAAAAAAATATGGTGGCACAAGGCCTGGAATTCAGCATAGTTTAATTAGTTCAATCACTAGTAAAAAATGGTGAACAGCACAAAGATCAAAGATTTAGTCATACGCTTAACAGTGATAGAAGGCACCAAATGTCTTCTGACCACTTACAAACAGCTGTTAAGAGCACCAGTAGCGATAGTAGATGTGCTCTTTATATCACTGTATTCCACATTTCAGCAATGGATGACTACCTGTGTAGCAGAACCATAATAATGGTAAACAATTGTGCCATATCAGCTTTGAAAGATATTCATGTAAGACAACTAGCAGAGAGGTTAAATGTGTTCCTTATATGGTTACTCCCATTCTCTTTCATTATGTCAGGACATCATCTGTAAAACCTTCACACTGCTTTCTGACGTCCCACTAAGCTTGCTGCACAACTTTTATTTCCAGCTTTGGCCATCTCTTACTTAATGCAAATGTGGCATTTTCATACAGCAAATACATTTGCATTCTTATTTGAACATATCTAGTGCACTTGTAGTACTTTTCTGAATGCTTGGAAGTGCAGTTTAAATTTTTAAGCAGTACTGCTTCTGGGATTCTCGTAAAAAGTAAGACAACCTATTCTTGAAAATAAAATAGATAAGCAATTAACCAGGGTATTTTAGTTTGTTCGCAATGAAGAACCTTTGTAGTTTTTCTGAGACTTCCTATGGGTCTTTTCAACAGTGTGCAACCCAATACAGGACTCCAATCTCTGAAACAGAGCCACACACATGAAAGTCAAGCAAGAGATTTTATAGCATTATCTGAAAATTCTGCAAGTCTAATCAATGTGAAAGAATGTGTTGCGATTCTAGGGAATGTAAACACTGCACAAGGCACCCTCAATTACGGATAACTGCTTGTCTAGCGGGACCACAGTACAAGTGAAAAAAAATGTCACATCATTATTGAAAGATATTTCAACAGCTTCTGCTTTTTTATTAATCCTTGATTATTGCTAGATGCTGGTTCACTCACTGCTATTCCACAATGCACATCACTGCAGGTGCCTCTTTGGCCCCAGAATACACAGAAAAATTGTTTCATTTGACTTTTCATACCAAGAGATCCTACATAACTTAATTCCACCTCAGTTTTTCTGGATACTGGCAGTAAGCAGGCATGCACTTTTTTTTTTTGGCTGGACTATTAACTAGTACCACAACTGTTCTGCATTTGTTCCATGTATATTACATACAAAGTACATTAAAAGTACACAGATCCAGACCTGTGATACAGATTATGTAACAAAGACACAGAGATGGAGCTGTGATACATACAAAATATACTTATGAAGACACAGAAATGGACCTGGAGCTGTGATAAGTGGGTCTTCTCTGCATATGGGTGCAGCTTCCATACAGTGCCAGTGTGAGAGTACAGATTCAGGACAATAAAGAGGGCACATATAGAATCCATTAAACCTGAAAACTGACAGCAGTCAACTTGAAATCCATTGAAAGTGAAAGTGTGAAGAGCACCCAAACACCTTAAGTATAACTTTGCCATGGGTTGCTCAACTGTGGAGAAAAGGCAAACATTAAAGAAAGGAAAAAAAAAGTCTTCCTGTTTCCTCTCTGTATTATTCTGCCGCTAAAAACCGTAAAGTTACACTGTACCAGCAGTTAATTTGCACAAGGCAACATGACTCCAGACTTCTTCACACAAAATCTTTTAAAAGCCACACCATACAACCCAAACCACAACTAACAAAATCCCAAATCAACAAAACATACCCAGAGCAGTGATGGCCCACTTTAGTGGATTTCACTAGGCTGATATAAATGGGCTTGAGAAAATATCAGCCAGCAAAACCATATGCTCCCACACATAGTTCTCTACTTTTTACTACCGCGGACACTACATTTCCTCTCTTACACCTAGAGGAACATGACAATATGAATATAAGGAGACCGTTATTTAATGCATAAACAAATTTCTAGTTTCTGGCAATTAGCACACAGGACTAAGGCTCTGAATTGTTTAATCTGCATCCTGCAGTCAGGGGACAAGGGTCTGATTCCTTCCCCCTCTGTTTGCCTTCTATGCAACTCTGAGCAATCAATCAGCACTGTTGTATTGCTTAGCACAGCTTTACTCAATCTTAATAAATTATTTTGTGCCATTTAATAGCATTTGTAATCCTTCTCTGATTAAACAAATGGATACATCTCCCTTGTATATTCAGCCTCTGAAAGGAATCCTCTCAGCCACCCTGGGAAACACCCAAGTTGTCTCATAAGCTCAGCAAAGAGAAACAGTGACCTGGAAAGCCCTTAAAGTCTATGGCCCTCTTTGGATAATACAGTAACAACATTTGGTTACTGCGTATTTGGGGGTAAATTGTGTCATTGCTTTTCCTCTCTGTTAAATGGTCTGGGTCATTATTTTCCTCTGGGGTTTAACAACCATAACTTCTACAGTACATCAGGTCATTTCTCAATTCCACAGTGTAACAGAGCATCAACCATCTGACTGTTGAAGGCTTACTGATTTGCATCCCCCCATATATTATACCTCACATTAACAGTATGTGTTGGGGCAAGCACTTAAACTGCTTGCCTTAAGATCAGTACTAATACAATGCCATGATACTGATATCAATTTCCAAGGAAGCAAAGGTACTGCTAATGTTAGTAATGCCGCTTGACCCATTTGACATACATTCAGCTTTTGTCAAAGTCTTTATTTATTTATTTTACTGAGGTCAGTACACATGAAAATTCTTAGAAGGGACTTCATTTCTGCCATCTCCACAAGGCCTTTGTGTATAGCATTCAGTACTTTAAAAGGTATCAAAAAACACACACAAATGAGTGAGCCAAGGCAACGCAAAGGTAACTTATGATAAAAAAACTTTAATAAATCATATGTAAGCGCCGTCACAGTTATTTAGTAACTGCTTCTTCAGACAAATAAACATATTCTAAATTTTATAACATCAATTACTTGCTGACCAGTCCCTCTCGTTTATTATGCTGAAGCAATCAGCTCATGAAAAATTATTAAAAGTTACATACTTATTTAAAATACGCATTTCTGCAAGACATATATACAATTACAAAATAAAAACGTCTACTAGAACGTAATGTTAGTAAAACTGTAATGCATGCAAGCACATACAGTACTGAAAAAGATCTTTTAAAAAATCTTTTAAAAAAAACCTAGTACTATAAATGTATTTCATCTACGCAAGTTCCTAGATGTTAAAATAGGCTTCAAGGAGACATTATCATTTAAACCTTTCCCAGCATCTGCCCTTAACCTAACTATCCATCTAGTTTTGGATATTTACATTAAATTCTGTATGTCACCCCCCATTCATTCAGTCTAACTAACTATCGCCATAACCAGGAATTAAAATCTATGTATATCACCATATTGCATAACATGTTTACTGAGTCCATTACTAGATATCCTGTTTTTAATACTATGTAAATGCTCTCTAATCCTGTCCTTGAATTTCCTGTTCATTTTCCCACATAATATGATGAGCATATAACACGATATGCTAAATAGAGGACATCAATGGTGTCACAATCTGCTCTAACCCAAAACAAATATTCTCTACCTCTATCAGGGTGTAGAGATCTTCCTGAAGTTTCACTATATGTAGAAAAATTGGATTTTGTACAGGGAAACGTCCCTATATCATGCTTTCTCACAACCTCATGTTCAACATTATTTGGGTAACCCACTTTAAAAGGTAGCTTAGCCACAATTACTTATCTGGAGCTCCATATGATTTATGGAGATATTTGCTCTTCCCTAGCAGCAAAGTTAGTATGCACCACCAACTACATCACCATGTATGACAACAGTCAGTTCTTAGTGGTGCCTCTATGTACAACAGTGTTAATCATGGGTAACTAACAACTGATGCACAATACAGGATCACTGGCTTCACAGTTGTTAATTCTTCAGGATTTTCATATGGTAGCTAATAAATGATGTCTGCATAATGCTGCATTAGTTTATTATACTCCATATAATTTAGGTTCCCCCCAGAATCATGGATCACCATTATAACTGGTCTACTGCCATCTTTGATTTCCCTTTTTGTTGTCTAAAATATGACTATCAGTGGCTGGTGATCTATAACTGGCATAAACCTCCTTTCATAGAGTTGTTTCTTTAAATCACAGACCAATGTTAAGGCCTTTTCTGTCCATTTTGGCATTGATAAATTTTATTAGTCAGTAACCTTGAGGCAGTGGGTCCCTGTGTATAATCCTGAAGCTTATGCAACAACAATTTATGGCAAACAAAACCCAAAAATGTCAGTCTAGTAGACAAAACTAGATCAAACTTGTTAGTCACTTAGATCAAAATGGTTAATAACAGTCTGCATATTTTACTCTTTGAAGGAGCGTCTATATCACACCTCCGAAATTTCAAAATATTGAATCTGATATGGTCAATACCATATCATCAATACTTTGAAACTTTGAACATAAATAAATAAAACAACTAAACATTGCAAGCAGGGGGGGGGGCAAGCCCCCCTGCACCCCCACACCCCTGCTACTTAAATATACCAACTCCGAGATTGCACTACATTGTAGTAAATGGAAAAAAACCCTTATGGAGATTTCCATTAAACGTTCAATTCGCTGATATGGTGCCGACCATATCAGCTTCGATATTTTTAGTCTTCGACGAAGCGATATAGACCCTTTGAAGAATCATTTAGTCCTCTGTCCACCTCCATGCTGGCCCACTATGTACTAATGTCATTAATGGGTGTAGCACTGCTGACAGGTTCAGAAGGAACTTATTACAGTGGTTTTAGTCCTAGGTATGACTTTAGTACATGACAGTCTGACACACAAATGCCAGCAGTAGACTGTACCTTACACTGAAACCAGCATAGTCTTTCCTAGTCAATCATAGCCCCAAAATATGAAGTTCCATCTTTGAAAAAATTGTGGTTGTATTAGTCAACTAAGAATCCATACTTTTTCAGCCTAACACCCTCTTCAGACTACTACTCAGGTATTCTATCGCTTGATTTATTTTATTTATTTCCATTTGTTTACAAGGAAAGTCCAACTGGGCTAAGCAAGACCACTTTTCAGCATTAGACCAGGTAGAAAATTGCCAAAAGAATTAACAACCAAATAGTAATAGCCATTCCATAAACTATCCAAAGTAAATATGATCACAGGGATAAATGGTAGCCAAACAAAAAATTATAAACAAATACAAGCTATAGTGAACTACATTTTCTAAAAACAAAATATAGAGAATCCTCAACTATTTTTAAAGTCATCACTGAACCAATTCTTTTTAATAATCTCACAAAAATAATGGACATTATTAGAATAGGTCAGTCACTCTCAAGGGTGACTTGTTGCAACTCCTGATCAACAGTAGGAGTAGTCCTTGAAAACTCCAGTCTAGCTTGTACAGACCTATCTTCCATGACTGCATTAAGAGCTACATCAACTTCAACTTCTTTAGCCCGATAACTTCTAATTATAAAATCCTTCTTCATTCAATCTAGTGTATGAGAGAAATCATCCCTGAATTCCCACTATGTTTGGCTTACCTAAAATACACAAGAACTTAATTGACCCACCCATGAGGCCCATCGTAAATATTTGGGGATCTATTACACAACCTGTGGCCAAATTTCTAGATATTGGATTAAAAGCTTTATTGTCTGATGAACATGTTTTATGTAAAGATTCTTGGGATTTCATTAAACGTATTAATGAACTTGGCCATGTGAATACAGGAGTTTTTATTACAATTGATGTAAAAGACCTTTATACTATTATACCTCATCGAACAGGAATTCAATGGTTCTGCAAATTTTTACTGGAAAAAGGTATTTCCCAAAATTCCATAAACACCTATGAGCAACTATTGGGGATAGTATTACATAATTTCATTCTATTTATTTAATAATGAATATTTCCTACAGAAATAAAGGGACTTTAGGGGTTCAGCTTGTGGTGGGCTGTATACCAACATTGTGATGTTACAGTGGGAAAAGAAGTTTCTGTTTAAATCATCATACTTCTCGTACTGTAAATGTTATATTAGATTTTTAGATGATATTTTTATTTTTTGGGCTGGGCCTGATGATTTAATTGACACTTTTATAGAGTATGTTAATGAGTCAACCTCTTTTTTGAAGTTTACCCATAATGTTGGGCAAGATGGGATTTCCTACTTGGACACGAGATTGATGAAGGATAAACAGCTTAGGGTATTTAATTCAGAAATTTATAGAAAACCTACATATTCTAACAGCTTCTTACATTTTGAGAGTTTGCACCCTTTTAAACAGAAAAAAGCTGTGGTAAAATGCCAGTATGTAAGAGCTGCATGTATGGTATCTCTATTTAATAGTTTCTTAAATGAATGCGAGACCTTATAAGGAATGTTTTTGAAGAGAAGTTACCCGTGCAGTTTAATTAATGAAGTTATGCTGGAGGTGGTTAATAAACATGAAATGGGGCATTTTATGCCCCTACTTAACCAATACCATCAAGTAAGAGGTAATGCCATCACAAGCCCCAATACTATAAATAATGACAATTACGCTGGTTTATATGAACCCATATGTGACTTTCAAGAAAATAATAACTTTCACAATGCCTTTGTCACTACTTTTAATAATTGTAGTAAAAGAGTGTTGACATCTTGATGAAAAATTGGGTGGCTATTTCAAGTAACAAAGACATCAGACAAGTTATTGGAGATAAACCTACTATTGTATATAGAAAAGGTTAATATCTTAAAAACATTTTGGAAGTAACACCTACAGAACCTTTAAATGGTTGTATGAAAAAATGTGGCCGCTGTCACTACTGTTCCTACTGCACTTTCAAAGTAATTAATGTGTATGTTAAGCTAAACAAGAGATATACTCGAGTCTGATAAAGTCGTTTATTGCACTTTCTGCACAAAATGCCCATGTTTTTATATAGGAAAAACTGAGAGAAGGCTTAAAAACTGGATATACAAGCATGTAAGGGATATAAAAAATAAAGATACAAATGCTTAGCAAAGGATTGCATGGAATGCAGAAACCACTCAAACTTACTGTTATTGAAAGCCTTGTTCCTGATATTAGAGAGGTCCATGGGCATTAATTCTTGAGAAAAAAGAAGCCACTTCTGCAACGCAGTGGCCAGGACTAAATGATTCCTTTCTCCTTTCATGTTTTTTAAAACTAAAAGCAGTGGAGAGGTGATTTCTTATGAATGTGTGAAATTACTTAGTTTTATAATATTTTATATTTGTTCTGCTTGTATTCACAGTTTTTTAGATAGACATTTTAAATTTGAATTTGTAAACATGTATATTTGGTGGTACCGGACTAGTCTATGGAGATAACAAGGGGGCATGATATTGATTAGTCTTTGCACTTAAAATACGGGTTTTATAATGAAAATATTTCTGAGGAAGTCTCTGATTAGACAGAGGTGAAAGCGCTTAATTACTTGTTATCCATTACATGGATTTTTTTAGCATTGTTTTTACCATTGGACTCTATTAAAACTTCTGTCCGTTGCATCCTTGGCTGTTCTGTCATACATAGTGGTCTCCAGCTCTGCTGCACCATTTTTCTACTTGAGTTTGTGGTTTACTTTTTACTAAATCTAAATCCCTACTAATCAACCTATGGGCCCTTAAAACTTGACCTTTAAGCACATTCTAATCACAATCTAGGATGCGTTCTAGACCTACACAAATGCAAGCTTTTTAACGCAGTCCTTCCTATATAAAGATTTATTAACAATGTTCATTTAGATGGTCAATGAGGACTAAAAAAATTGTTTGGGGTTTTCTATCCTTTTCTTTCAGAAAATTTAGTTCCCTACAGCAGTGACAGTTATGTTAAAAATACAATACTAGGATTAGAACTAGGAGTGTTAATAAGGTTGGAGCCTTTCCTTGTTTGAATTGTAATGTATGTAAATATATTGATACACACATGTTTTCTGTGACCTAAACTGAATTTTTATTCTGACTGTAATACACTGAATCTTGTATTTGGCCAACCGTGTTGAATGTTTATGGTAGGCAAAACGAATAGAACGTAGGCGGAGTATTAGAAAATATGAGGACATCAGGAATGTTCGATTAATTAATGCTCTTGCAAAAATGTGAATATGAAAGGCATCCATCACAGATTTAATTTTCTGGCAAAGAGAGTTATACACTCAAGTGTGAGAGGTGGTGATACAGTGAATGCAACAGAAACAGCCGATAGTTCAACTAAGTGCTACTACAGGATTTGGACTAAATGATGATGCTTCTTTAGAACCTGTACTGAAGTATCTTGGATTGATGCATTCATCATGTGACTTAAGTGTTATAATGTAAAGCACACAGCAGTGTGAACACTGGGTCAGTTTCTACAGGTTACAGTACTTTAATATGCAATGTGACAGTAAATTACTATGCAGAGGTGACAAAAGATCTATTAGTACTAATAATACATGGACTAAGGAAGATCTTCATAATATAGTGTAAAGGAGTTCTAGGTTATACTTACAGTGAGGCTTATTGTAGCAGGCTTCATGGGAACATGGGTAAAGGAAGTTGGTGTAGAAGGTTAGCTAGGTATGGTAGAGTATTGGCATAGCCACATTTTGGGCTAAATCTCTGCCATACTACATGACCAGAATAGCATCCTATTGGCACAGAGTATTAGAAATATCTTCACCAATTTGTTCCACTGCTTGCTACCAAAAGGCAGTTGGAAATGCCACTTCAGAAATTAGGCATTACTCTTGCTAATCTGGAACTACATTTTACGCATACTCACAGCACAGGATTTCTTGAATGCCTCTTCCATTTCTGCCATGGTGGATTAATAGCTTTGAAATCTTTACATACATGTAGCCTCTTATTTATATTTCATTGGCAATGTGTATATATAGTCATTTTCTTGCACTTCACTTTTAAACAACTCATCTTCTTCCAACCTCTGCTGCTCACTTTCTGTGTAGCACCATAAACACTGTTGTGACTTTGATGCATTTCAGGACAGCATTTGGCTCTAATTCAATGTTTGCCTTAATACTCTTTCGTTTTGGTACACATTTGGTAAAACTCTGATAAGCCAGTCAATAAACATGGCAACTTCATCTGTTACATGATTTCAAAGCTATAGATGTTAACTAAGAATCAAAGTAATCTAGTATCAATGTAGCATAAATGCATTCTCTTATTATACACACACAAAATGCAATTTTCTTGCATCGCATACAAGTTTAACTTTTACATTTTGTAAGCAAACATCAGTGAAAATTTTGTTCACTGTGGTAATATTTTCATCTTTATAATCTTTAGCAACAATTTTAATTCAACCAGTGGCATGTGTGAAAATAATGTTTTGCAGTCTTCCATGGTGAAAGATCATCATTGAAGCAGCTTCTAAATTAAGTTTCACCTCTCTGACTTCAAGAGGTTGTGTACATTTTTCTATTTCACGCTGCGTTTGCCTTCATTCTGTCCGATTCTTCATTCTCTGCCACCACCATTCTGTACACACAATACTTCATGCTTGCCATCTTGCAGCTTTTATGTCATTCATCTGTTACCCATGTATGCACTCTCTCAAAAAAATAGCACTAACATCTTCTATACTTTTTGGTTATATTAACAAATATTAGCTTTATGCAGCCACACCTAAGCACACTTGTTTTAATAGCATTTAACTACATCTTATCATAATTCTAGGGTGCATTTGGAAACCATTTCCATTGATACTATGTCAACTGCTTGATCATGTGACACTGCAGACCTCTCAACCAAATGGGGACAAATTTCAACAGAATCAGGGACGAGTAAAGAGAAAATCAGGGACAATCAGGGACACTTTTAAAATATTACTGCTATTAACTTGAAACACTGACAGAATCCGAACATATGAATTAATACAGATTTTCTGAAGTAAAAGAAGTTAATGAATAATGACAATGTTATGAAGTGTAATTCACCACCTTTCTTCCAAAAGTCACTAGTTTTAGGAGGGATTAAGAGGGACACAGTTAAAATTTGAGTCAAAATTAGGGACAGTTGAGAGGTATGTGTGACAGCCGTTACTTAGAATACCAGTCCGTTTTCACAACGTATGCAACACACAAACCTCTCTCTCACTACATCTGCAAGCTCTTTTCCAGTTAAGAAATATTAGCCACTGTGTCACATGCTAATAATATTTTCATAACAGAGTGAATTATATATTACAGAGAAGGGGCATAATTTGAAAATGAATTAGAAGAGCCAATAACATAATATTATGTAGAATATATTACAATGGACATCATAGTATTAATTTAACTATAGAAATAATTTTAACAAAGTATTGGCACAGTGTCAGGTGAAACTTTAGATACTAGAAAATGCACAATAATACAGATTTAAAAGAAAGCGTAGATCGATGGGTTGCCCTAAATATCTATGTATGTGTGTATATATATATATATATATGTGTGTGTGTGTGTGTGTGTGTCTGTCTGTATGTATGGATTCACTTTAGAAGCTTGAAATACTGAAATGTCTTAGTCTTTTTCCCGGTTAGGGGTCGCCACAGTGGATCATCTGTCCGCTCATGATTGGCAGTGGAGTTTTACAGTGTCGAGTTGCCAGCCCAGCACCCAACCTTCCACAGAAGGCACATACATGCGCACACTCACACCTAGGGCCAATTTAGAGTGTCCAATCCACCTACTGCATGTCTTTGGGATGTGGGAGGAAACCGGAGCACCCAGAGGAAACCCACGCGACCACAGGGAGGACATGCAGACTCTGCACAGAAGGCACCCCAGCCGAGAATTGAACCGGAGAACCTCTTGCTGTGAGGTGGCAATGCTAACCACTGCACTACTGTGGCTGCCTGAAATATCGAAATTCAATATTTTGAGCCCATAAAGTGGAATCCTGACAAGAGCAAAACCCCAGAAGCACGAAATGGTTTTGAATTTCGTGGTTCTGAGGTTTCGCTGTGTTTATGGATTCAGGTAAGTTATGTATGTGTTAAGGGTTTTGGGAAGAGGCTG
>NC_056727.1:1211185076-1211207576 GCF_019279795.1 Protopterus annectens
CCAAAAGATTTGGAGAAAAAAAAATCATCTGCTGGGATATCAAACACTCAGCAATTTGTTCCATTACCTCCATCCTAATTTAAGTAAACTCTTGTCAGTGTTATTTGAAAAAATATCGTTCCAAAAGCCATAACATGAGTGGCCTCCACAGACAATTACTGCTAATTTCCAGCAACTGCAAGCCTAGCAATATTTTATGTCTGATGCCGTGTGCACTTTAGTAATGGTCTGATTCTGCTCCAAAAGCATGGGTATGAATCAATATGGTAGTTTGGCGAAGCAGTTGCCTCCAGACAGACAGCCACTACCTTGCTACCACCATTGCTAGTGGCCTCATGTGACTTAAATTCCCTACCTTGATGCTGCAAACATATGCACCATACCTACCTCATTTAATTATACTCAAAATCATTTACTCCAAGACCTTGACATGGACTGAAAACAATGGCTTCTCCCTTTGCCTATGGAATTAAATGACTTCTATTGCACCCATGAATTCCCATACATCCATGTGCAATGCTTGGTGACCCATTTTTCTGCAGCTGTTAACTTGCTGGCTAGAAAATTGGTTACCCTTTTTACTCATCTGTTTGGTCATGGTAAATTTCCAGTCTCTAAACCAAAGTAATTTCCAGTCTCTAAACCAAAGTTTCATATCCTCAGGCAAAATACACAATGCTTTTGAGTTCCCCACATTTCAAAAGTAGCAATTTGATATCTACTCACTCTGCCTATTAAAACACTAGGTTCTCTAATGAATTCACCAACTCTGCCTTCTGCTGCTCTTTTGCATTCTCCAAACCTTTTATAAGCTTCAGGAATTTATAACATTCATACAAAAATATGCTTTACGTTCACGTAGTTTAAACGGTCATTATCTAGGTTTATAGCATGCAAAGCCAGGCCCAAGAGCAAAGAGGTTAAAAACCTTTAATATCCTCACTAGTTTATGTGGTGCTGATTGCATACCCTTTTGAATGCCCAAATAGCCCTAATAAAATCATCTCCCTCCCATGCCTTTTACCTCAATTATATTTTTGTTTTGTGTATAGTGATGGAAAAGGCCAGATATTGAGATCAGTTTTTATATGCCTGTACCATTAACTTCGAACTTCTTAAATCATTTCCATTTTGGAGGCATGGAACAAACGCCTGAAAAACAGTCAAGGGCACCGTATAAAATCTGGACAATTGAGAGGCATGTCCCCTCCTCATACTGAGGAAACAATTTAGGAATGACCTTGTCATCCAAGACTGGGTTTTCACCCTGCCTCTCAACTGCATCAGACACAGGGGGAGTATCTTCTTTTCATAGTGATGTTGCTTTCCCTTATCTGGGTCTTTGGCCTCTCTCCAGTCTCACTTCCTTTGCACCTTGAGCCATTTCATTCCATCTGCTACTTCAGGAGATTTCATCTACATATGCAGTTTCTAGCTTCCTCAGTTCAAGCTGTATTTTGAAGTCATCAGAGGTGGGCCCTTTTTTCTGCATGCTACAAAAATAGAGCCCCTGTCAGTCTGTCACCACATTTAGTGGACTGAACTTTAACTATACACAAACTCCTCCTTTCCACAGCAGTTTTGAGAGTCCCTTGGCCTTACGTACTGACAAACTGCCACTGATGTCTTGACAATGTTCAGAGCTCATTTTGCCAGATTTGTTCAATCTGTCTAAAACTAAAAACTGCTGTAAACTATACACTTCACTATGATTTACTTTTAGGGTATATATGTTTGGTGACCAATCTTTTGCAGGCTAAATGACTCCAGTTACAATAGTCACATCACTACAAACCAACTTGTCAAGGAGAGAAGCCAAGTCCCTAATCTGTACCAATACATATGGAGAACCACAAAACAATTAAACTAAAACATATGACAATAGGTAAGTATATCTATCCTGCATGTAACAAAACGTGCACTATTTTCTTGGGCAATGTGCCCACACCAGGCTCTACATTGAACAACCACACAAGCAGAACTATAGGACTTGGATTCACATGTCCTTCTCAAAGATCAGAGCCTTACAGTCCCAAATTATCCCCAGTAACTATATTTTAAATAATATACATATTATATATATATATATATATATATATATATATATATATATGCATATATATATATATATATATATATATATATATATATATATATATATATATATATATATATATATATATATATCTCACACACATACACATGCATATATATAAGGGGGGGGGGCTAATCAGACAAGCCAGAACCACTCTGGCACACCTGAGTACAAGTTACTGAACCACTCCCAAAAATGTTCCAAATGAAATAAAATAAATGATCATAGTTTTAGCTGAGACGTATCTCTCCCCTCAGAAGATTCCCACAAAGCAGTACCCTATCAATTAACGAATAACAAGCCATAAGCTAATAATTTTTCTCTAGTAAAAAATGTTAACTACAGTCTGAGAAATTAAGTGGCCATACAAGGTACAGTTATGCACAGGAGTAAAGTGATGAAACAAAGATAGAACATAGGAAAACACTAACTTTCCAGCTAGCTTTTTCCAACTACCTTCTGGCTAAAAGACACTAATCTATCTACTACTTTAAATTCACAGAACAAAGCAGGCAAAATCAATAATAAAACAAACTCACTAGTGCAGAGTGAAAGAGTTTTCATATGCAGCAATGTCAAAACACTGTTGGAAACAACTGAGAAATCCAAAATTCCAATTAGAGGGCTTTTCCACCTGAACCTGAGTTGAATCACCACTGGGAGATGTACAACAAGCATAATTCTTTCAACAATTTCCTTTTTAAGGAGTCAAGAGTATTTGTCAAAACAAACTGCAGACATATTTTTTAAAAGGTTTAGGTAACAGGAAATAGTGGTTCAGCCTGGCTAAGTGTGTGTGTGTGTGCCTGTGTGTACACCTGTGCGTGCATACGTGGTGTGCGTGATGCATATATAAAAAATATATGTACTTCACAGAAAAATATTTTGTACAGTGCATAGCTTTTTTTTTTTTTTTTGTAAAAAAAAGTCTGAGGTTTATATATAGCCCTTAACTGTTCCAGTCCTCAATCATATCCAAAGCTGTGCGAACTCAGGGTAGAAAGCAATACTCTTCTGGTATACGAGCAACAAAAAGGTAAGGAACATTTCCAGGTAACCTTATTTAAGGAACATTGTTACACATGTACAACCCAAACTAATCAAAACAAAATAGCTAGGAAACAGACAGCAATATTGATAATCAAAGATTTGCAGTAAAGCATCAGATATGCTAGAACAACTGATGGACTAAAGAAGTGTTACAGGGGACTGTTCACTTCAGAGGCAAACAAAGGACAGAAAATAGCTCTGGTTATTATCGATTTTATGGTGTGGAAGGTAACCTTACATCTCTTTACAAATATTTGGCTGCTATAGATTTTTCCCCAACACTGATGTCTGCTTGTAGCAAAACTTATGGTTCTACAGTTATACCTTCCCGATTTGGCATGCAGTTCGGTCATTCTCATTACATGAACCACAATCTTGCAACAGGAAATAATTCCGCCAGTATCTTTCCACCCAAACTATATTAATAGTGAATATTTCATATCTGACCATGTCAAAAATAAAAGCATAGCAAGAAAAGAGGCTTACCCTGAGAAATCAGTTCTACACAAATGGCAAATGTAGATACCTACTACATAAAGTGCAGGTCATAGACCGCTCACCCAGTGTTCACCCCAAAGACAGTGCAGTTAATCTAGTTTTGCTTTTGCAAACCTGCTTGTTAGGTTAAAGTATCCCTAGATTTTGCAAACAAATGGCTACTGCCAGAAGACTTACAAAAAGGAAAAACACTGGTGTCATAGGTAACACACTGAAAATAAATTTTCCCGGAAGAGAAGTGAAGAGTGCTGGTAAACACCAGCAAAATGAACCACAGGAGTAATTTTATGTAACTGACCATATTGTACATGGAGCATTAATTTTTATAGTACAGTAACTTATGTTGTTGATACAGAAGGAAACATATAGGGCCAGATTCCAAAAGAGTTGTTCTCAGTGTAGGTCTGTCCCAACTCCGGAAGACTTGCTCTCACAGTGTGACGTACTTTGATGTAAGGCCCATCTATAAACAGGCTTAACCATTGGCTAGATTCCAAAACACCTGTTCTCAATGTAAGTGGTCACTTACACAGAGTAAGTCTTTTGGAATAGAGCACAGACACACAGATCATAACTCTTAACTATACAGATTTTCACAGAATGTCAACATTTTTGCACAATATGTTTGGTCCACTTCGCATAAAATTGTGCTTTCTGACAAATCATTGAGGGTTAAAGTCAGAAAATGACAGACATTTGAGTTTCAGACTTCATACCCTTCAGAAAATTCATGCTAATGCAAAACCTGTTATTCTATTAATGTTCTAGGTTTGTAAGAGCAATAAATAAAGTGTCCCTATTTTGGGGGATTTATCTCCCCATTACTGATGGCTTTGTCCAGATTTCTTGTTGTAAGAAGTTGATAAGAATGACACCGACACACACACTCACTGTCTCCAGAGCTGGACAACTCTAGCATCTGCAGTAGTTTCCTCTAACTGTAGAACTGTAAGAACATGCTGCCATCTGGAATACTGAAATAGTATTTCCAGTCTTAACTTAAAAATGGTTACTCAAGTATAAATACAGCTTTTTTTGCTCTCCCCCAGGGCCCTGCCCAATGGCTCTTCTACCGTCAAGTAAGCAGCTTAGCAATTCCATTGGAATGGCAACCAGGTATTCCTGGGTTAGGAGTGAACCCTACAAGTCCATTTGTTTCTGCCTGAAAACCCCCATCAGACCTCCATTCTCTGCTGAGAGTTTAGCACATACCCCTCAACTGTCCAGATTTTTGTCTCATTTTTTTGGTCTGTTCCTCATAAAGGTTTTCTGGATTTATGTGTATATCTGGGAGGAGTGAATTCACTAAATGGCATTCATTTGAATTTCAGACTTTATATCCACCAGAAAATGCATGGTAACACAATACTGTTTTATTCTAGCAGCTTTCCAAGTCTATAGAGAGCAATATTTAAATTTGTCCCTATTTTTGGTACTGTGTCCTCCCGTTATTTTTGGCTTTTGTCCAGATTGTTTTGTGCTAAGAGGCTGAAAGTAGGAGTGGGCAATTTTGATGGTCCTGGAAGGTGTCCTACCCTGTCCCAATGGGAGTGCTTTTCCCCTCTCAATAGCTCCTCCATGGCCACATTTGCTACTTGTTGAGGGGAACACCACCTCTGCATTCTAGTAATTTGTTTGGCTACTTACTGCAAAGGCGCTAAGGAAGCCCAAGTACAGCTGGCTTGGAACTTCACTGGGTGAACAGCTAGTGCTCCTACTACGTGCCACCCATCTGGCGAGTCACAGCTCCCCCCGGAAGGATGATCCCTCAGCAGCTGATCACTCCCATCCACCCTGGCCAGTTCAGACAGGTACCAGAGCTGTTAGTCAAACGCTGGTCATCTGCAATGTAGTCAAGGCTTTTAACCCTTTATGTTACAGAATAGCTTTGAGGTGTGTAAAGCTAGTTTACAATGGAACACGTTTGTTTTAGCAATAGACTACCATATTAGAGAGGAGAAATGAGGGGTAAAGGTGTTGTAGAATACATGCTGTTTTAATGCAAACTCCTCCCACAGTAACACCCCTCCATCCTTCAACATGCATGTTCTCTTGGCTACTAGTCAATAGTGAGACTATGCCCGTATAAACATGCACATAACATGACAGCCACTCCATCTTGTACAATGCAGCATTCATTCTCAACTGTCACTTCTGTATACATTCTTCTACAGCACGTTTCTGGCAGTTTTCCTGTCACATCATGCTGAAACCCAGCAGCAGCACAACAGGTGTGACTAGGGAAGTGCTACTTTTCTCTACAGGATGGTATTCAACTTCTTTTAACTACATGCATCAAACATTGTCTACATCTTTGCTGTTTTGAGAAACTCTCAGTCGAGACGCATCCACATTAGGTATACCTTAGTTGCCTTTTAAGGTGTGCCCTAGTGCAAAACTAAAATCCACTGCATTTAGAAGAGCAGCTTTATGAAACATCTGGTTTGCTACCTCACAGAACTGTAAAACATGACCACAGCTACAAGACGCTACCTATAGTTTTCAAAAGTGACAGTCCTTACTTACATTTTCCTCTG
Source organism: Protopterus annectens (assembly GCF_019279795.1). Lineage (NCBI taxonomy): Eukaryota > Metazoa > Chordata > Ceratodontiformes > Protopteridae > Protopterus > Protopterus annectens. The sequence goes on from NC_056727.1 coordinate 1,211,191,257, forward strand.
CAAAGGAAACCTTGCGTTCTATGAAGTTAGTTGGTCACATGAAACAAATCTAGTTTACCACACATCCTGTAAAACTCTCCTTAAACACAAGAACCAGAACCAGAACTGGATGTTTGAAAACATGCCAGAAACACTACATCATCCAGTCTGAAAGGTATAATGCACCTTGGGTGACTGCAAACAAAAACTGGGACACATGATGAAAAAGTGCCCCGGGCTTGTCTACTCTCATGCTGTCTGAGAACAGTTTTAAGATTATTACATCATGTTTCACTGTATTAACAGGGTCACACCTGTCCAGAGCATACAGATCCGACCTACTTCTAAGAACAAGGATTTGAGTACAGTCATACTTCAAAAATAATGAGTGCAGTATTTGCATATAACCAAGTACAATATTGTCTGCAATGAAAGAATGAAGAGATTAAAGACGTGACAAGCATCCAGAAGGATTTATTTCAACATTTGAACTCTGGATTATGTCATAGCACACACCTTCAACTGGTAACTCTACTACTATACTAAGGAACAAAATGACATTTTCCCTTGTAGCAAACACAGTAAAATGAAAATTCAAGGTAATATTTTGCCAAGGCCTTAAATCAAACCCTGCATGTATTTTCCTGTATGATCATGTACACTGCTAGATCGACTCATTCTCTGTAAGCAAATAAAGCCTGTGTCACTGTCTTAGCCAAGAACGTTAAACTATTGAACTGCTCCTTTGCATGACAGCAGAACAGGTATTAGACCTGTTGCACAGTTCTTCCCCTGTCAATAAGCAGAGATTGTACTGTGTAATACCACTAGTATAACGTATTCAACAATGCCAACATTCCACTGTCTGTTGGTGTCCTCTGTAATAACAGGATGAAGTACAGGGTCTGCTTTGTGCTGCATCTGGTTGTTGTTGCCTAGTCATCAGTGTCTTCCTGTCAATTCTAAATGGAATATAGTTACACTTTGTAACCCTGTTGACAGCCTACAATGACCTCACTTGTTTGGAATCATCTGAATCACCTAACCATTATAACATGCAACGGTATTGCTATATCAGATTAAAAAATAAATAAATAATGGTCCAATAATAAAATATATCATTAAAGATCAGATCGTTTTAGTTGGGCAAGGAATGAATGACCCAGCTTCTTATGTAGGCAGCAGAATATTTTCACAATTTTTGAAATTCTAGTCCCCAAGAACTTCTCTCACTGTTGCTCCGTCTTTTTCATCTGCCTGTAAGGTTGCTGCAGAGGACGCATCTGCAATATTTATAGTGGAGTATTCAAAACCGGTCAGGTTTCTGAAAATGGGTTGAGCTACTGAAATGATTCAAGAGAGTAAGAATACACATGCTTCAGAATGCTCCGGTGAAGTCTTCAACATAAACCTACACCTGGTTCAACAAGATCCGATTGCCTACAACCTGAATTTCTCATTACACTGGCATCCACTATTACTTATTCTGTTGCCATCTCCAATGTGTTCATCATGCTGGAAAAAGCAATCAATATTACTCTTCACAAGGGTATTTCCTCAATTCCCATAAGGAGCTATCCGAGATATTTTCACCCTTTGAAAAATTCTCAAAAAATGCATCCAACTCCCAGCTTCTTGGTCAACCAATAAGCTTTACTTTCATTACACAACATGGATTTAGACCCCATGAAGGGACAGACACTGCAATTTTTGATCTGTCAGAATATGCTGACCCTTTAACAGAGAGTGACAGGTTAGCCACTGGAACCTCATATCTGCTTCATTCACTTACCAACCATTTCACTTTTTCTTCCATTCTGTTATTACAGAAACTTGAGATACGCCACATGACACCACAACAAAATGCACCCATGTTTATCCATATACTATCTACACAGACTTGAATTCATTCGTCAGCCTTCTGTCACAAAACTATGCTTTGCTCTTTGACTACTATATTCCAAAAACTGTCCCTCATTTATTCAAAAAGTTAGAAACAATTTCTGAAAGAGCCTCAGAGCGTCACAGTGTCCATCCCTAAATCCCACAAGTAAAGAAACTTCAGGTTTTCCACTACAGTTGAGAAACTGCAAAATTATCTGGCATGCATTATATGCTCCATCTCAGACAAGAAGCTTTTCATTCCCTCACTTTCACATCTCATACTAAATTGGACTTGGAATTGTGATGTCACCAGATTCTTAGATCTCATTACAAACAACAATCAGTTAGCTACAATTTCCAAAACAAAACTTGAAGTATGCTGTATCATCCCATCTGCTCTCCTGAGTAAAGAATTTGTAAAATAATATTTTTTTTTTTACTACAGTGGAACGTCTTACTGTCATGAACTACAGCAATTCTGTTATCTAATACTGTACATTTATCTGGATTTTCAGCACCTGATATAATTGAAGCAATACCATGTTAATGACATTTTATGGTCTTGTCTAATATCGCAGATTGTGTTGAGCTTTGTGCTTGCATATTTATTAAGCAAAGCAACCATCCTTTTATTTGGTTACAGTTTTATTACCTGTACTTAGACAAAGCAAAGCCCTACTGCAGAAAAACATTCTCCAACAGGATATTAAGGTATAAAAAGACTTCATTAACAAGTTTGTGGTTTCATAGCAGGATAAAGTCACCATGAAGCATTTACTGAAACAATTGAAAAGGTCCATGGATGTTTAACAAATAGAAACATAAAAAAGCAAGAAAACTCAAACAGAACTAATTGCAGTAATAGTTACAAAGAGCTAGCATTTTACCTCCCCCTCGTAATCCACAGCTTTTAAAAAGCCGTTTTTAGTGAGCATGGGGAAATAAAAATAAAACAAAACTAATGCATTTAACTGCCGCAAGGAAGCAGAAGGATGCATGCACGTTTGTGTGGGTGTGTGCACACACGTGAGAGAGAGAGGGAATGTGTAGAGGGGTTGCAGTGTACTATGTGCATATTGTTGTAATTAATTTGATCACAGTAAGACATCTGATGTGTATGCAGCCAAGTAGCTGTAATTGCTGGGCACATTTGTGGGCGTTCGTTTCTATGCATAGAACATGAAATAGAAGTCTCATAGAACAATGCGGACAATAACAATGTTGCACACTGTGAATACACATGCTTATAACTACAGTGACAAATTCGTTGCTAATGTTCCTTTTTATTTTTATATGATCACACTGCAATACATGCATTTAGTAGTACACTGCTCCACTGACCATGAACAAACTGCATTACTTTTAACTTCGGATACTAAAGAAACGTTCCCTACATTCACCCTTGATCATTATCCACCAGTCTATTTAGCTTTTCAGTATACCTGCACTATTCTTTGTAGCTTTGCCTTTTCAATCAAGAACCAAAGATAAAGGTGCTCCTATGTCTTGAAGTGATAATTTAATAAAGGGATTTAAAAAAGAAAAATCAAAGCTAAATCTCTGACTATGCCCATCATTCTTATCTTGCTAAACAAATAGGTACTCACATATTAAAGTGCCACAGTGTGCAATTATGAATGGAACATTTTATATTTTATAAATAAATGTTCAGCTATTTTTCAGTCAGGACAAGTGCATAAAATGGTCTTTGCACTGCTGTGGTATTCAGTTCTTTAATGGAGGACATACACATCCCATCTGTACATACTGAAGCATGGAGGTTATTACTTTGTATCTGCTGATTTCCTTGAGAAGGTAGTACTATTTCACACAGGCACATAGAGGTAATAACAGCAGTGATTATTCATACACATCAATTCCCACCTCAAATGTGGCTTGATTTTAATGATCAAATCGACCACTACTTCTCATAACATTGTAGACAGTCAAAAACTAGTATTTCCCAAGTACTATAAGCCAGGCATACACTAAAATGCACAAAATGATATATTCTTACAGCATCCCAGTTATGAATTTCCAAACGACTCCCCCTTCTCCCTCATCTTCAGACTTCTCCAACTGAAATACTAGAAATGTAGTATTCATTCAATCATCTTGAAATCTACTAATATGAACAGCAAACTGAGAAACTGGTCAGGAAGCTAACAGATTCAAGCTAGTGACACTTGCTGCTGGTATAAATACAGTTCTACCAATAACATTATTATTTCCTTCTAAACAAGACTTTCAACACAGATTACTCCAACCTACATCAACCAAGTACAGTTGCACTCTTAATTCTTAGCAGAGATCTCCATTTTGTAAAGAATGAGACACAAAACTGGCAGACTCTTAACTCAAGACAGACTCCAAAACTGCCTCAAATAAAAATGAAAGTAATCATTTCAACATAATATTGGAAGGACCTTACTATTGAAATAAAACTACTTTTTTTAGAAAGCATTTTAGTCTTACTATATTTTGCATTTCTGAAGAATAAAGTGGACTCAGTCCCCCTCATTGGCTTGACAAGTGTACAAAAAAAGCTTACTCAACAACTGTCTGCATTGCTTCCTGTGACACCTGTGCCCTGGCCTAGCAAATAGAGGAGCCTCAGTCCTCACCATTAACACCAGTGGGGGCATCCATATAGGGAAAGGATAATAAATACACACACAGTAAAGTACAATTTCCCTTAAGAGCACACAGAGATCATAGTCAGTCTGGGGCTGGTTTCTCCCTAGCTCCCCAACAAGACTCCCCACTGGCACAGCTATAGGGTCCAGATCTCAGCCTAGTGGGCAAGCTAAAACCTACAGCATCCTCTCTGTCCAACCAGTGCTTCGTGTCCCTGCCCAAGTAGCTGACACACATACATTTTGAGATAAGAGTTATATACAACCACACAGACACTCCTGGGGAAGGCCGGCTCAGGTCCTCCAGCTGTGTCCCTTTTCTGCCCAGTCTAAAAGGTAGTACCAGCTGCTAATAAAAACACAAGACAATACTTCTTACTACACAGTGCTAGTTAAGAGTTTAGAGATCACAGAGAGATACTTAAATAATACCATAGAAAAGTTCTGACATCAACAAAGAAAAACACAGTCTAATCTTCCTAATTCCTAGCTATTTTTAAGAGAAAACACAGTTCTAAAATAAACTCACAGAAAGAGCAAAGCAGTGCTGGTGATGTTGGATGTTCAAGACAAAATGCTCTGAGCTGATACTCTCTCTTTCAATTGATAACACAGAGCTGCTTTACATGACATCATTCTTCACACTTCTCTGGTGTTCCTAGGCTAACAGAAATAACATTTACATTCTTTACACCTGGTCAGAAACCAGAGCAATAAAGGACATTTATACATGCAAATTCTAGCCATTAACTCTGGTCTTAAAACAATAGGCAGGATGCCACCCTCTAGACATATCAGCTCGGAATTTTGACATCAAAGACAGTCATAAAATGCTTGTTTTAGCTTTCTTACAGCAGAGTGCACAGTTGTTACATTTTTGCAGTTCAATATCCAATGCAGTCTTTTCACATTTAAGAGAACAAGCTTATGGCTTACATTAATATTTACAAATGACAGAATTATCTGCAAAATTCTATTTGGCTAGGTTGGCAGCCTTCACCTATCTTCACCCCCCCCAGAGAACTCAAGCTAGTTTTTCAAGTAACCCTTGAGAAATGTTGCTTGAGAGGGTTAGGTATGAATGTACCTTGAGAGTCCATCTGCATTGGCATTGCTAATCCCACTGCGGTGCTGCACTGACATATCATATGCTTGCAACCCTAGGTTTCATCTTAGCAACTTGGCATTTTGCTGGCTGGCTCTGTTCTTCCTCATCAGGTCTGTGAAGGTTGCAGCTATGGTACTATAACTGGGGACTAACTTTCTGTAGTACCCTTCTTTCCCTAAGAATGCCCTCACCTGGTTTTTGGTAACAGGTGCAGGCCATGCCTGAATGGCTTCTACTTTGGCAGGTTCTGGCCTGATCTTACCACTCCCCAACTCTATGTCCCAGGTAGGAGACCTCTGCCATACCCACCTGACATTTGCTGGGCTTAATGGTCAACCCTGCCCTCTGTAGTCTGCCCAGCATCTCCCTGACATGCTGAAGGTGCTCTTGCAGGAATGGCTGTAGATGGCAATATCATCTAGGTAAGGAAGGGCAAACCTCCTGCTCCTGCTATGATATGATCTACCAGCCTCTGGAAAGTTTCTGGGGCATTTTTGTGAACTCATACAAGTCAAAAGGAGTCACAAAGGCTGACTTAGCACTGGGAATCAAGGGCACCTGCCAGTAACCCTTGGTAAGATCAATGGTTGTAAGATACTTAGCCCCACCCAGCTGCTCTAGGGCCTCATCTGCCCTAGGCATAGGGTAAGCATCTGACTCTGTGCGACTATTTAATTTCCTGTAGTCCACAGAGAACCTGGTGCTGCCATCTTTCTTTGGCACCAGCACCACTGGGGAGGCCCAGGACTGTTGGACTCTTGAATTACCCCTAGTTCCAACATGTCCTGTATCTCTTCCCTCAGAGTCTGTTTGACTCTCTCAGGCACCCTATAAGGGGCCTGACTAATAGGCCTTTGGGGTCCTGTATCCACCTGGTGCTGCAACCAGGTGGGTGCATCCTGGTTTCCCAGTGAACATGTCCCCAAACTCCTGTAACACTGCTCAGATTTCTCAAACCTGGGTAGGAGACAGCTGCTGGGACATTGCTACCCCTTCCACTGAGGTGTCAGTCCGAGCCTCACTGTGGAGATCAGTCACCAGATCTCCCTCAGACTCCTCCTGCAAACCACTCCAAATGCTCAGCACAAAGGCCTCCCTATCATGGTAAGGTTTCACCATGTTAACCTGGTACAATTTGTGCCCCTGCCTTCTGCCTAGCAGTTCCACCATGTAGTTAACATCACTTGCCTTTCTTACCACCTTGTAGGGTCCCTGCCAAGCTGCTTGCAGCTTGTTGTGTCTGACAGGAATGAGAACCATTACCTACTGCCCTACAGCATACTCTCTAGCTCAAGCATTCCTGTCATACCATACCTTTTTCTGTTGTTAGGCTTCTGCCAGGTTCTCCTGGGCCAAGCTCAGGAGTTCCCTGAGCCTTGTCCTGAGGTTTAGGACATATGCCACAACAGACTCTTTGTGAGGTTCACACTCACCTTCCCACTCATCTCGAATTAAATCTAGAGGTCCCCTCATACAACAACTCAAAGGGTGAAAATCCTGTGGATTCCTGGGGAACCTCTCTATAAGCAAACAGAGGGGGCATATATTTGTCCCACTCCCTCAAACTGGTCTGCAAATGCCCGTAGCATGGACTTGATTGTAGAGTTCAACATCTCAACAAGACCATTAGTCTGGGGATGGTAGGGGGTGGTCTTCATGTGCTTCACCCCACAGTACGTCCACAGACAAGCCAGTAGGTCTGACATGAAAGTGGCACCTCTGTCGGTCAGTATTTCTTTTGGGAAACCTACCCTGCTGAAAATCTCTAACAAAGCATTTGCCACCTTTTCTGCCTCAATGGAGGACAGAGCCACTGCCTCAGGGTATCGTGTAGCATAATCCACTCACACTAGGATATACTTTTTTTCCTGTGGAAACTTGGGTTACTCAGTGGCCCCACAATATCCACAGCTACCCTCTGAAATGGCACCTGCATCACAGGCAAAGGCATCAAAGGAGCTTTCACCTTTCTCTTGCCTACCTTGTGGCACTGCTCACAGGTCCTGCAGTACCCTGTTACATCTCTGGAAATTCCAGGCCAATAGAAATTCTGCATAATACATCTTTTTGTACATTTTATGTCCCTATGACCTGCAAAGGGAATATCATGGGCTATGGCTAGAAGTGCCAGATGGTAGGATCTAGGCAATACCAACTGCTGTACTCTCACCTTCTAGCCCTCCCCTCAGGGGTCCACTCTCAAAACCCTTTGTCCCAGTATACAGATTCACCCATCCCTTGAGAGTCAGGTGCCTCACTAGCTACCTGCCTCAGGCCTTGCAATGTAGGGTCTGTGAGCTGAGCCTGTCTCAACTCTCTCTTTGTAACCCTTCCCAGCTCCCCTTCCACAGAAGTCTGGCATCCTCAGACAGTGGTGCCTCACTGTCAGCCTGGGTACTACTACTCACCTCTACCACTGCAGTCACTCTGTCCAAGGGAACATCAATACCAACAAGCAGCTGTGACTCTCCCCCAGTCTCACTTCTACAGAGTAGCTTCCTCCCTGATGTAACCACCTCACTAGTCCTGGCTGCAAGTATGCTCTCTGTCTGGGTCTCCCTCAGGCTACCAGACCCATATGCTTGCCTCCTAGCCTGACTGTGTGTAACTGCATTAACACATAGGGAAGGATTTTGATGAAGCAGTACTATCAGGACATCTGCAGGATCGTAGTTCACTACCCCTGTTGTCTCAAGACAACCTACTATTGGCATTTTGTCTTCTCCACTTACTGGCTCCCTCATCTTTTGTTCTCCACCTTGCCTCCACGAACATCTGTATGCCACATGGCCCCACTGGTTGCATTCAAAACATTTAACCCTAGGTCCTGGACGTGTACCTGGACTAGTGGCTTCCCCTGCTACTGGCAGATTCTGTTGGGGCAGTCTGTGCTGCCCAACATGGGTTCCTTTAGACCATAAGCAGTACTGGGGTTCCTTTCCTGTGCAGGGATCCCCTGCTTGCTAGGTATAAGTCTCCCTTCTTCCACAACTCATCTGAAGTAGCAGATTATCTATCAGCTAATCAGATCCTCATGTCATCAGGCAAAGTGCTAAGGGTTTGTTCCCTCACCAAAAGGTCTGTCAGCCCTTCAAAAGTTGTGACCTGACATCCACTCGCCCACCTATAAAAATAAGTGCTCAGTTCAGCAACGTATTCACACACAGTTTCATCTGCCTTGCTTCTGTGCTCACGAAACTTTTTCCTATATGTTTCAGGTGTTAACTTAAAACATTCTAACAAGTGATTTTTAACAGCAGTATGATCAAACAATATTCACAATCAGCAAGTTTAGACAACACAGTTACAGCTTTACCATCGAGTAAGGGGGTCAGGAACCATACCCAGAGCCTTTGGGTCAACATCATACTGTTTACATACCCTCTCAAACATATGAATGAAACTATCAAAATTATCCCCCTCTTTAAACTGCGGACAAAATTCACTGACCTTTTGTGCTTCTGGGGTCCAGTTACTCCCTTCCCCATTACCTCCATAACTCTAGCGAAGAGTCAACATCTCCTTCTCATGCTGCCTCTGCCTCTCCTTTTCCTCAACTTCCAGGCATAGCAGTTTCTCATTCTCCTCAGCCTGCAGACATCTCAGTCTCTCAACTGCTTTTATTTCCAAATGCCTGGCCTCCAACTCAAGTCTCTATAGTGCCAGATGGATTTTCAAGTCCTCTGCAGAAAGGTTGAGCTGTCCATACTCTGAGGGTGGTACATCTCCACTGCCAGTCTGATCGTCCTCCTGGTTGCTGTTTTCTGATGCAGCTGTGACCAAAGCTGCAATCATGTCTGCTTTAGACAGGTTTCCATACACCAGTACCCTAACCTGGCACATCTCAGCCAGCTGTCTCCTTGTCAGCTTTCCGTACACCTCTGCTGACATGCTGCCTGCTCTCCCTGACTAAGCTAACAAAAGAAATAGAGTTAGTATTCACTGCTTGGCTGGTTTAAAATACAAAACACCTTCAGTGATCACTGTACACAAGCTACAGGAATTCACTCTACCCACACCACTATTAGCCAATTAGTATTTGCTAACCAATTAATATGTGGTGTGGATATCCCACCACTGCCAAACAATATGTGATGCTCATGCCCTGGCCCAGCAATCAAGGAGCCTCAATCCTCACCACTACACCAATGAGGGGTGTCCATATAGGGAAAGGATAATAAATACACACAGTAAAGTACAATTTCCCTTATGAGCATACAGAGATCACAGTCAGTCTGGGGCTGGTATCTCCCTTTCTCTCCAGGTCCCCAATAAGACTCCCCACTAGCACAGCTGTAGGGTCTAGATCTCAGCCTAGTGGGCAAGCTAAAACCTCCAGCACCCTCTCTGTCCAATCAATGCTTCATGTCCCTGCCCAAGTAGCTGACACACACACACTGAGATAAGAGTTCTATACAACCACACAGACACTCCTGGGGAAGGCTGGCACAGGTTCTCCAGCTGTGCCCCTTTTCTCCCCATTTTAAAAGGTAGTACCAGCTGCTAATAAAAACACAAAACAATGCTTCTTACTACACTGTGCTAGTCAAGAGTTCAGAGATCACAGAGAAATACTTAAAATAATACCGTAGAAATGTTCTGACATCAACACAGAAAGACACATTCTAATCTTCCTAATTTCTAAGAGAAAACATAGTTCTAAAATAAACTGACAAAGAGCAAAGCAGTGCTGGTGATGCTGGATATTCAAAACAAAATGCTCTGGCTCTCTGATTCTCTCTCTTTAAATTGATAGCACAGAGCTGCTTCACGTGACATCATTCTTCACACTTCTCTGGTGTTCCCAGGCTAACAGAAACTACATTTACATTCTTTACACCCAGTTAGAAACCAGAGCAATAAAGGACATTTATACATGCAAATTCTAGCCATTAACTCTGGTCTTAAAACAATAGGCAGAATGCCTCCCTGTAGACATAATGGCTCCGAATTTTGACAAAGTCAAAATCCTTGACTTAGCTTTGTTACAGCAAAGTGCACTGTTGTTACATTTTTGCAGTTCAATATCCAATGCAGTCTTCACATTTAAGAGAACAAGCCTGTGGCTTACATTAATATTTACAAATGACAGAAATCTGGCTAGACTGGCAGCCTTCACCTATCTTCACACTCCCTAAAGGACCCCCATCTTTATAGGTCTACAGAGCATTCTTTACACATGCGATACCAGTTAAGGAGTTGTTAATATGCTCTTCAGGGCCACAAAAAAGTTATTACCAAAGAAAAGTGGTAAGAATCCTCCATGCACATACAGATGCACAATACATAGCTAATCCATCCACAGAAACATGAACCAAAGAAAGATGAAAAAAAGTTCCAGCACATAGTGGTAATTACTTAAAAATAGCAGACAAGATTCTTTTCATATGTGTGTACCAACAGTTTCGTTTAGTCAGTTGGCATCACTGTCTCACCCATACCACACCAACTGTAAGTAAACCCACCCTTTCCCACATTCAGACACAATTTGTTTAACATACCTTTAACTGTTCCCGATACCCCAAACACTGCTCAGAATTGTGTACAATTAGAATTGTCCACCTCTACTGTGAATAAAACATGAGTTAGTCACTCCCTGCTGTGCAGAGAATAACTATGCTTTAGCAAAATTAGTAAAAAAAAAAAAAAAAAAAAATTTCAAAATGGCAACATTTCATGCACTCTGATTCAGATGTATGCTGTTTTGGCTGAACATTCAGACAGCTGTCTTGTAACCATCTTTTTTTGTTGCCTTGTAGCCATTTTTGCATAATATATTACACAATATGACACTATTTTTTGGCAATTTACATCTTCCATTACTAGACAACTGCCCGTCATCACTGGGAAAACAGATCTCTATTCTAAGTGATAAACTCTTAGTCAAAGTGCTACGTTACACTTTAATTTTTATAAAGAAACACTGGGCATACATGTACATTCTACCATGATGACACAGACTACCACTGCAGCAAACACATGAAAATCTCTTGCTAGAAAAGTGTGTTTCTGGATATATATATATATATATATATATATATATATATATATATATATATATCACACACACACGTGATGGATTAAAGTAGTAGGTACAATAATCAAGGAAAGGGCACTGCTAAAAGCAACATTCATAACACAAGTCATGCAAACCCATGAATTCTTTTGAACATAAGACCATCACTTACATAAGCATATTGATCTTTCTTAGAACTGAATCTCCTAGACTTACAAGACCACCTACCTACAAAAAGTGCTAAAGGAGCCCTAGACTGGTGCCTTCAACATGACAGATTATACTACCTCTAGGCTCTGGTAACTCAGCAAGGGTGAGGAATAAACTAAAAGCTAATGAAAGTGGCACAGATATTACAGAGAGTCTCTCCATTCATGAGGACAGGGGTATGACACTGTCACCAACTGCTCTGTTATACAGTCAGGGGGAGGACATCAGGAGAGTGGTCCTTTGCAAGCTTACACTCTTGTTACTATTGTGTGTATAAACACCACCATATGCCAGTACCTTTGGGGAGATAAAGGCGTGAATCCTTTTTTATGCAGTACATTCAGATGACATGGTGAGCCATGACCTTTATTTCTTGCTATGCTGTTTGACTGTGATGGTAAGGTACAGACTTATTTAAGCAATAGTTTAAGTAATTAACATTATACAGTGGTAAATTTCACAAAAAACACTTTCAACTTTTGATGCATGTTTTAATGTTAAATTCTGCACAGAAACATTTCTCACCTTTCAATGCAAGTTGATTTGCTCATAAGAGTTTATGCGGATTCTCTGTACATAAATGTAAACACACTGGCCTTCTGGAGTACAGCTGTTTTATCTAACTTTTATTTGGATTGCACACATGTAATGCTACACCACCAATAAGCCATTAGCAAATCCCATCACTGCTCTGGAGCAAGCTAGTGTTCAATTCTTGATTGACATCAGCCCACCACACCTTGTCCAGGAAATACCCTAATGGGAAACCAGAATGCTATTGTACTTACCAAAGGGTCAGACAAATCACAAAGGCAAAACTGATCTGCCTTCAGGTACAAAAGGTAACAATAGCTCCTGTACATCTGCCATGCTAAGGTGGCCGTCTGTGCCAGGTATTGTCTAATGCAGATTGCCTAGTATCTCTCTTTCTTGCACAGTTTCCCTTCCTGTCATTCTGAGATGTCCATTGTCTTGTGTGTCACATCAAGTATCACTGCTTGAAATACTTAAAAGTCAAACCTTCGTATATCATCTATGGGTTTTCAGTTAATTATTGCTCTGAAATCCCACTGACCTGTAAAGTGAGAAAGAAGCATTGTTTATCTACAAATCCTATAATCTAAAAACAATGTGTAGATATTCATAATGAAACTGAAAAAAAAAAACGTTCAAACTATAAAAGGCATCATTTTATTTTGTACACGAACAGCACTTCTTAAGAAATAAATATTGTGAAGGTACCAGTAACAAAAAATATTCCATTTTTGATCATTTTTTGCCCCAAGAGTATAATATAACATGGGAAATAAACATGTACTGCTGCATAAAACCAAAATGCTTCTTTTATTAAACTCTCAGAATTATAGTTTACCTTCTGAATATGATGTGCTCTAATCTAGTATAGGTTTCAGCTCTCTGTACATTACAACAGGTGGAGGCCTTGTTGTACTGTGGAACTGGTTACTGGATTTACCAAGCAGCTGCATGCCCAGTTTCCAGGGCTAAGCTGCACAGACTAATGTACATTATCCAGTCTGCAGACACTAAACTAACCAAAGCACATAAGCACAAAAATACATATATTGCACATCCTCTTGAAACTTTGAGATTTAAGGAAACAATAATGCAGAAATAGATATTAGAAAAAAAAAAAACATGCTGGTCTGTTAGTGCACAGGCAGGGCATCTAGTTGTGACTCTGGAATTTGGATACCTGGTCAGAGGCGATAGGCTTCAGCAGCAGACAGACAACTCACTTGCCTTAGGGAAAGACAAGGGTATTCTTGGTGCCATGTTGTTCTCTAGTGAAGGCTGCAGTGTAGATTTGAAACACAGGTGGATGTGTATACTGAGGGGAAGGGCAGATGATTATGTACCCGAATAATTCCCAAAAAATACCCACTGTAAGGAACACAGGACTGTCAGGGTGCCTCTTATCTACTCCTTCACACACACAGGTGGCTATTACTACATGAAATGTACCTCCACCAGGGTGTCAGTCCCCTGTCCATGGCTGATTCTGTCACAACAAGTTTAGGCAGTCAGGAAAGGGTTGGCAATGTCCAGCCAAGCACAAGTAAAACAAAATTTAAGCAAATGCTTGGCAATATAATCAGTTGTTCCTAAACTTAACAGATACAAACTTGACCACCAACTTTATGTTTCACTCTTACATGAATGTACAGTACAAACTAATGCTAATCCACAGATAATCATTTATCTTAGTACTGGAAGCCTAATACAAATGTAGAATTATAGCAAATTAAGCAATAAAGTCAGCCCTCACTTAAAATTCCATCTGTGACTTTTTTTTTCATTTTAATTTCAACCTGCTTTTGCAAAAATGCTCTCAAGTTATTTATTTATTTTATTTATTTTACATTTGTTGACCGGGCTAGTCTAGCTGGATATATTTCCATTTTCAGTAGAGGCCCGGGGAGAAAAGCTCCACAGTATATACAAAAAAACATACATTTGAAGTCAAATACAACAAAAACACCAGGATAAATGTAAAGACAATAAAGAAAAGTTAGCATGCAAAAACAATTTACAAATAGGAATTAATATCATTACCTATAAACAAACTAAACTACAGAGAAGCAAAAATCAGGGAAAGGTGAGTAGGGAGGAGAAGTGGGAGGAAAGTAAGAGTAAAGTAAAAAAGAAAGGATAAGAGAGGATAAAACAAACTTTCAGTGAAGAGGAAAAGAAGTAAGTGAAAAAAAGATAGTTGTTCAGGGAAGAGGGAGAGAGATGTGGGGGAAGTAACGAGATAGAAAGGGGTAGAAATTTAGTCAGGTTTAGTGCAGGAACAGAGCCAGTGGTTTTTCAAGTGTTCTTTTATTCTTTGTTTGAAGAGGGGCAGTGATGAGATTAGTGTTATGTCACTGGGTAGTAGATTCCAGTTCCTTCCTACTGTACTAGAAAAAAAGAGAGTCACCAGCTGAGTTATTGGACTTTGTTAATTTAGCCATAAGTTTTGTAGAAGAACGAAGGGAGTTAAGATTATTGTATGGGATTAAAAGTTCTGAGAGTATAGGGGTGTTTGAAGGCTGGTGCAGTATTTTGTGGGCAATGTTCAGTTGGGGGATGAGCAGAAGGTTTTGGAATTCCAGCCAGCCTAGTTGTTTCAGGTTATTACAGTGGTGGGTTCTGAAGGGATTGCTAGTGGCGAAGCGGGCGATGCTATTGTAGCATATAGTCAGTTTATTGAGGTTGGTTTTCTTAAGGTTGGTAATTATAGGTGAAGCGTAGAGAAGTGTTGACAATAGATGGGAGTGGGCAATCTTGGCTCTAGCAGATTCATTTAGGAAGGGTTTAATTCGGTATAAGGATCCTATTTTTCTGTTGACTGATTTAATGGTGTAATTAATGTGTTGATCAAAAGAGAGATTGTTGTCAATGGTTATTCCTAACAGTTTTGTTGTAGGATCGGGTGTGATAACCGTGGCATTATTAGAGGAAATGGTGAAGTGTAAGGAAGGGGATCGGGTGGTGGGAGTAAAGAGAAGAAGTTTAGTTTTTTTGGCATTGAGTAAGAGGGAACGTTTATAGAACCATGTTTCGACTGAGTTGAAGATCTTTTGAGTAAGTGAGCAGAGTTCAGAAGGAGAAGAAGCAGAGCAGATAAGGGTAGAGTCGTCTGCATATTGGATGCAGGTAGCTTGAGGGATAGCAGAGTGGAGATCATTAATGAAAAGGGAGAATAGAAGTGGCCCAAGAATGGAGCCCTGAGGGACACCAATGTTTATGGGTAGGAGAGAAGAGAGTTGATTTCCCCATAGAACTGCTTGTTGTCTGTTGCTAAGGTAAGATTTAAACCATTTAGTGGCAAGGTTGTCAAAGGAGAGGGATTCAAGTATGTTAATTAAGGTGGAATGGTTGACCATGTCGAATGCTTTGGAGAGGTCAATAAAGAGAGCAGAAGAGAGAAGGTTGTTATTACGATTCTTATTGATGGTTTCTACAAAAGATAAGAGAGCAGTGGTAGTACTGTGATGAGGTCTAAAACCATGTTGACAGTTTGCTATTATGTTGTGCAGAGTGAGATGTTGTAGGAGTTGCCGGTGAATACATTTTTCCATAAGTTTTGCTAGTGGGGAAAGGAGAGCAATTGGTCTGTAGTTGGAGTAATCGGTAGAGTTACCCCCTTTATGTAGTGGAATAATATGGGAAACTTTCCAGATCTCAGGGACGGTTCCTTCTTGGATTGTCCTATTTATAAGTATGGATATTGGGTATGCAATCACTTTGGCAGCCCTTTGGAGGTAGAGAGATGGGAGCTTGTCAGCTGAAGGAGTACAAGGTTTAAGTTTGTTAATAAGTCTGAGGATAAATGATGTTTTTATCGTTATCGTTTCTTGTTATCTTCCCTGCATGTAGTTTACTCTGCTACATGACGGCGGGAAGGGGGCAGAGAACAGCAGGAGTAACATGTTCATATCTAGGAATGATCAACGATAAAGGAGTGAAACAGGTGAACGATG